>NC_056744.1:478749514-479032014 GCF_019279795.1 Protopterus annectens
TATATACATTTCTTATGGTTGAACATCCAGTAGTTACCGTTATCTTTGGGATACCTAAAATACATAAAAATATTTATGACTCACCACTACACCTCACTGTGTTAGCAGCAGGATCAAAAACTCACCCATTAGTGATATATATATACATATATATATATATATATATATATATATATATATATATATAAAATCACATTGAAACACTTTTTAAATCAATTTCCATGTATTTTAAAGGACTCATGGGATTTTTTAAGCTGCATAAAACAGGAATTCTGTCATGAAGAGTGGTTACTAGTCACCATAGATATCACTGATTTATTTTCATTCATACCTCACCACATGCGTATTGAATGGTTTCGAAAAGCATGCATGCAATGTGAAAATTTGCAAAATACTAAAGTTAATATGTTGGTTGATTTCCAGGAAACAGTATTAGAAAATAACTTTCTCTACTTTGAGGTTGAAAAGCAGAAAACCGGAGTAGCAATGGGGGCAGCATGTACCCCACCCCTTATATGCAAACGTTATATGCTGGTACTGGGAACAACAGCAAGATTACTGTTCACAATATATGAGTGAGTTAGCTGCTTATGTTTGATTTTTGGATGACATATTTATAATTTGCAAGGGTGGCGAGACCAAATGAAATGAATTTGTAGCCTATTTAAACTTAACCACTGAATTTTTAATATTTACTTTTACTCCATGAATAGTATAAATTACTTGGATGTAACATTATATAAAGACACTGAAGTATGTAAATTTAAATCAAAACTATGCAGAAAACCAACTTTCTCTAATAACTTCCTACACTTTTCTAGTTTTCACCCATACCATCAAAAGAGAAGCTTAGTAAAGGGGCAGATTGCAAGAATGTCTAATAATCATGTCTAATGCTGCCTGTTTTTTTATGTAAATTAATAAATTAATGGATATGATCTGTAACAGGGCTGTCCCTTCACAATGCTTGAAGATATTAAAAAGGAGCCATTAATGAAAAGCGAAAGCAGTTTCTACCCTGTATTAAATAAAGGAATTAATAAGTATGTGACTCACAACACAATGTCTAGCGTACATGACTGCACTATGATTGTTAAGTTTGGCAATGCATGTTAAAACATGAAAGATATTGTCAAGAATAATTGGAGGCTTATACAAAGAGATGCAAGTATCAGTACAATATTAGGGGCAGCCCCTAATTTTACTTTTAAGCAACATCTAAATGTGAAAGAGAACCCTCTCTTCCTACCACCCAACACTACAACCTGTGAGAGATGCACTTATATAGCCAAACTGGAAGCCAAGCTCTCTCCAGCCAAGACTGGACTCGACAGTCAAGAGGAGAAGGTAAACACCTGCACCCACCACACTCAACACATAGTCCTTCAAAACCTACACCACCAAAACCCACACATAGAAACACAAAACAGGCACCTACATTAGCGGAGGCTCTCAATAAAAATCTGCCCAAGCAACAGAGACTTCCAGAGTTGAAATGCAAGCACCCCCCCCCAACACTACCCAAATGACACATAGCCCACAAAATCAGTGTGCCACTCAACTTAAGCCCATAAGGCAAAGCAACGTACCCAACACACTAGTCATAGGTGACTCTATAGTCAGGCACACTGATGTGCCACTCACCAGACTAAACAAGGAGAAAGTTACTGTCAGCTGCGTGTCGGCTGCCAGGATCCACCACATTATGCATGCACTCAGGTTATTCCACAACAAGTACAAATATGATTCCGTCATTGCCCATGTTGGTGTGAATGACCTGAGACGTACCTCCCTGGACTACATGAAAAGAGACGTGGAAGAGCTCTCCAATCTTGTAGCTCAGGCAGGTATGACCCTAGCACTGAGTAGCATCCTGCCATTGCCCAGAATGATACCATGATTATGACTGAAATTGATTGACTTCAACAATTGGCTAAGCTTCTGTTGTCATTCTAAGGGGATCCAGTATCTGTCTGCCTGGGATGACATGATCGACAGACCACGATGCTTTGGCAGAGATGGGCTGCACCTGTCGCCCCTGGGATTCCTGATACTGGCCAAGGCTCTTAATGCTACTCAATGCTAGAAGTCTAAACCTCAAAATGGATTCACTTGAGGCACTCCTTAAAATGGAGAACATCAATATCTGTGCAGTAACAGAGACCTGGTTCAAGGCTCCAGATAGCACCCCTACATTACCAGGCTATAATTCATACCACACTTTTCAGCCACCTAACCTGGACCGAAACACTAAAGGGGGAGGCGTGTCCATATTCATTAAGAATATCCACACCTTCAGGCTAGTTGCTCAACATAATGTATCCGAAATTATCCAAGTGCAACTAACACTGGGCAAGACTGCAATCCAGGTTGTAGCTTGTTACAGATCCCCCGCCATGCCCCAGGATTCTCACTCCTCATTTCTTGATATACTGGAAAATATTAAGGTACAGCCCAATACCCTAATAATGGATGATTTCAACTACCCCACCATCAACTGGGAAAACTACTCGTGTGCCAACTCACTTGCTCAATGTTTTGTGGAATTCATAAATTCCAACAGCCTGGATCAGCTTGTCTATACCCCCACCAGAGGCAGTAATATCCTGGACCTTGTCATTACCAGTATGGGTAACCGGTGTTCCATGGCAGAGGTCAACTTCTCTCTGGTCAGATCCAACAACAAGCTAATCACCCTAGACATCCATATCCTGCCCCACCCCCCATTAAGGAAACCACCGTAAAAAACTTCTTCAAAGCCAACTTCATGCTTCTTAAGGCAGAAGTGGCAAACTTCACGACACCCATGCAGACAGAAAATAGAAGTACGACTGTTGAATCTTATACAAATGCACTGTATAAGCACATACACAAGTGCATGGATCGTGTCATCCCCAACAGAACCAAGATGCTATCCTCCAAAAAAGAAGCCAATCTGGTGGTCCCCTGCCATAAGCAAACTTTACAACAGAAGGAAGAAGATGTTGCAAAAAAGAGTCAAATCTCATGATTGCAGAAACTCCCTGGTCAGCCTCAGTAAGAAGCTGAGATCCCTCATAAAATCCTCCAAAGCTAGTTATGAAAATAAAATCCCCACTGATTCTAAAGGCAACCACAAAGCATTCTACAGCTATGTCATGAATCTCAATGGCAACACTCAGATCTGTTCTGAGGTACAGCACAATGGCACTAGATATACAGAACTAACTGATATTGCCAACATCCTGGCAGATAGGTTCAGTGAAAATTTTACCCCCCCCCCCAAAGGTCCCATCTCAATACTGGCAGAATGCATAGCCCCTGTAATCACGGATGCACAAGTAAAGACCACACTCTCCAAAGCCAAGAACACAGCATCCATGGGACCAGACAACATCCCAGGCTGCATTCTGCATGAACTACAGAATGAACTGGCACCCCACTTAAGTACCATGTTCAATCATAGCCTCACCTCAGGCTTTATGTCTACTGAATGATGCACAGCGACGGTTATCCCACTCCACAAAACAGGTGCCACCACGGACCATGGGAACTACTGCCCCATTCGCCTGATGAGCCTGGTCTGCAAGGCCATGGAATCTATCATTTTTGAGCTTATAAATAAAGACATAGTCCAAACTCTGGACCCCACTCAGTTTGGGTTTGTAAAAGGTAGATCATGTCTCCTAAACCTGACTGACTTCTTTGAAGTAGTCACCAAAGCCATGGATGAGGGTAAAGTGGTGCACACAGCCTATCTTTACTTCACCAAAGATTTCAACACCATCCCCCACTCTGGAATTAGAGATAAACTCACTAAACTAGGCATAAATCCTTATGTCACAATATGGGTGGCCAACTAGCTCACTGACAGAACCCACACAGTGAAAGTAGCTGACTCCAAATCCGACCTCAGACCAGTGGCAAGTGGAGTGCCACAGGGTTCAGTCCTGGGTCTTCCCCAGTCTGGCATCTACTTCTCAGAAGTTCAGGCTAACATAGAAGGTCTTTGGCTAATGAAGTTCACAGACGACTGCAAACTAGGAGCCATAATAGAATCGCCTAATGATGTGGACATTCTACAAAGTGACCTCACTGAGACTGATGCTTGGTGTCAAAGTCATGGCCTCAAGCTCAATGCCAAGAAGTGCATTGTCATCCCCTTTGGGAAAAACTCCGTACCCATGAACTACCACATAGGTGGTAGCCTACTAAATACCGAAAGTGTCATAAGAGACCTTGGGACACAGGTGGACAGTAGTCACTCCTTTGACAATCACATCACAAATCCTTCTACATGGCACACCTCATCACAAAGGGGTTCTCCACCAGAAAAAAGGAGGTCATTGTTCCTCTCTACTCATCCCTCATCAGACCCATTATAGAGTACAATGGCCCATTTGGCATGTACCTTGCAAGACATCTACAACAACTGGAAGGGCCACAGAAATACCTCACTAAGAGGATTACCAGCCTCAAACAGATGTCATACACAGACCGTCTCAAAAAACTCCAGCTCTCCTCTGTCACATATCGCCTACTCAGAGGCTATGTCTGCCTAACATACAAAGATATGTCAAACCCAAAGCTGTTGAACATGCTACACTTAAAGAAATTCCAGTCTCTCCAAGCCACATGCTCCAGGGACCTAAACCTTGTCACCACAATAAGCAGAACATGCTGGAGTGATATATTCCTGTCCCAGAGACTCCCCTTGCTCTGGAGCATACTACCCATTCATGTCAAGCTGAGCTCCTCATTAGCCCTCTTTAAGAAAAATCTTGACGATTGGATGGGAAATAGGAGATTCACCCCAGGGATCACTTCTGTGGCTCTGCTCGACAGGGGCACAGGAAAATAATTTTCTTGGGTGGAGAAAGCCAGGGTACCTTTTTGGCTAGGCTTGTATAGGCCCCAGGGCTGATAGCCTAGTACCTACCTATGAAGCTATGAACAAATAAGCAATGCCTTATATAACATAAATTAAACTGTTCAAGTAATGAAAAGTTTCTGTTTTTTTATTTTAGAACAGGTTTATGTAATCCTAAAGGGGGTTGTGGGAAGATGCAATTGAGTACAGTGAATTACAGTGGCAACCAAAATTAAATGCCAGCACTTTACCTGGTCTCAGTGAAATGCTGTCTAAACAGTTTTAAAACAAAGAGCTGCCAAGTTGTAGTATTTATTAAAATATTTTTGTTATTCATCTTGGGATTCTTTACTGAAATATTTTTATTATAAGAAATACATGTTTTATTACAACTCTTAATTATTAACAAAGCTTAAATATGCATTGAGATTTTCATTGGCCAGTTAGTTATCCAACCAAGCAAGCTATTTGCTGTATAAGTGTACTGGGTAGGCCTTCATTTGTTCCGATGAAGTCCTGTTAGTAATTGGGGACAAAAGTGTTTAACACTTTTGTACTTCATTATTAAATCTGTATTGTGATTTTGACAAGGATATTTTTGGGCATTTCCCTTGGTTCCTTTTGGTTTTGATTGTTGTGACTGAGGCTGGCCTCCTGTTTTTGTGGTCACTAGATAATTTAACTTGGAATATTTAGCAAAAGTGGGGCATAAGTTGCAAACAATGATCTAAATGTTTACTTAAAACACTAGTCCTAAATAATCCACTCAACCAAAATAAGATGAAATAAAACACCTTTAATGTTGAAGTAAACATGTTTGTCTTTACAATGCTCAGATCAAGAATTCATCATACTTTGCCAACACTTTAAATACTTTAAAAATTAGTCACATGACTAATTATGTGACTTGCCATACCTTTTCTGATTCTTTTTCAAAACACTTTTAAAATTAACACTAGTATAAAGACTATTCCCGCCATAAGCATCCATCAAAATTTGCTATTTATATTCTTTATAATTCAACAACCTATCCCTACTTCCACTTCCAAAATATTTTGGAATATGTTCCAAAATCTCAAACAAAAATCTTTTGAAATTCTTACATTTAAGAGAATGCCTATATGTAGCATATAACTGATTCTTATTTTTTTAACTGCTCTAACTTGCTTAAAAATTCTATATTTATGTTTTCATACTCTTTTTCCAGCATAAAAACTGTCATGGGACAAACATAATATTCTATGTTACAACATGCTTTACAGTTAAACATTTATAAGTACCTCTAGATCCTTATTTTTCTGAAGTTTTGTTTCCAAACCCATTTCTTTCCAAAATTTCTTTCATATTGCTAGCCCTTTTTCTTGACAAATAGGCATTGTGTATGTTCCAATGGTAAGAATTCTCAGGTGAACGTAAAACATCCCATGGCACCTATTAAAAAGAATAGGGGATCCTTCGTTTAAGACAACATAAAAACATTATTTACTATGTGTTTACATGCATACACATACAAATTTCTGTTTCTTACAATTTATCATTTTTCTTACAACATCTTCATTATTGTTCTTCCATATTTGACCCCCATTCTATTGTCCACAACCATAATCTGATTTATCAGAATATATCTGCCAAAATCCATTTCCCATTAAATAAAATTTCAGTCAGTCATTCATTCCAAACAACCCATATTACATAAACCAAATTCCTATCTATCATTCTTACATATTCTTTTTTCTTATTCTCATAATATTTATACATAATCATACTCATATGTAAATAATTTGTCATTAATATTCTAAAAAATGTTGCTTTATACAACTTTTTCCTGAGTTTCACCACTTTTTTACATTTCAAAAACATGTTACATTTTCTCATCCTCCCCACAAAATAAATACACTCTTTAAATTTTCTTTTTATACAACCTATTTCCCGTTACTGGTAACGTATTTATTAAAAGTCTCCAAAGGAAATTCTGACATTCTGCTTCCTTAGTGCACACTTGTTCCTTGCTTTAATGGCTTTAATCATTCTTTCTAGTAAAATTTTCCATGGATTTACATAATAATATTATTGTATCACATTATTATACCACATACTTCTTTCTCTATATAATCATTTTTATTTCCCATCTTAATATTTTTCTTGATGATTTTTACTTTCTTGATTCACACATGCTTTTTGTCTTTTTCTTATTCTCGTTGCCTTCCAGAATTTTTTGTATTTATATTTAAACATTGTCACTATTATCTGCGCATTCTGTTCTTTTACCCACTTTAATACTCTACACAGGTTTAAAGAAGCAGAATAAACAATTGGATTTAATAACCATAATCCCTCTGCAACCCCACTCATATGCAGCAAACCTCTTTTCACTAGACACTTCTTTTCACTATATTTAATCTTGGACAACATATGAAAGAAAACACCAACTGCATAATTTCCTTTTCATATTTTACTTAATATCAGTAAAATATCATATAAACATTGGCATATACCTTATTTTCCCGTTAATACTGAATTCACCAGATAAACTTTTTCCTGAACACTAATTTATATATCCTTCAAAGAAGTTGCATTTCTTTTTTACTCAAATATGCATAGACCTCCTTCCCTTTCCTTTTTAAATAATATCTGTAGCTAAACAGTAATAACTTAGTTTTTTCTCAATTTATTTTATATATTTCTTTTTTCATTTAATAATACTGTCTTATACAGTCCTATAAATTTTTCCATACTTCACTTTCTCTTCCTTTCTTACCTCATCCTGCCACTGAAAGAAACACTTTTTTTACTTCTTTCCAAATTCATTCCATTAGTCAGACTATTTTTTTTTTTTTATAGAGGTCCTTCTTGGTTATATGATTCTTCCATAACTGCAGTATGTCCCTCTCTCCAATTTCACCCCATAATTTCTCATTTATTCTTTTTGTTCCTTTTCCTGTTTTAACATATTCCCTTTCTTTCATCACCTCCATCCATACTGCTAAATGGTCTGAAAAAAACATCACAAATGTATCACTATCTGCTACCCTCAAGCCTTCCTATAATACAAAATAATCAATTTTAGGTCCAAGTGCCCCCCTTGTATAAGTCCATTGAATTTTGTTCTGCACAGTTAACTTAACATAATGTTAAGTTGTCTATCTTGCCTTCATTCTTGCTGGATGGGTTCGGAGCTGATCCTCGGCTCCGACTCGGCCTTTTTCTAAAGCTCGAGAGCTATTTACCAGCTCGAGGCCTCCCCTTATCCCACAATGCTAGGCGTCAGATATCCAAATCTCATTTGCCGCTTCAGCTACGAGGTTGCGTTTTTACTGGCTCCAGGTCATATAATTCTTTTTATAACCTTTCATAGTCAGGGTTGCTGTTGCTAATTTAGATTTTCTTTTCCATTAGAGTTGTTTATTGTAATCCCTTTAGACCCACTTATAATCCCCTTTTTTTCTGTTGATTACAGAGTTTTATTCCCTTCCTCCCTTCCCCTCCTCATCCCCCTTTGGGGTAGTGGCTAGGCCTATCTCTGTATAGTGTGTTATATATATATATATATATATATATATATATATATATATAGTTTTTATAGTTTTTGGGTTAATTATAACTGCTATAGTTGTAGAAGTTGTATTGTCTGTTTTAGTGCGTGTGTGTCTGTGTTTAGTGTTTAAGCACTAGTTTAAATTCCCTTGGTATTTCTTCTACCATGTCCAAAGATACCAAGGTTTCAGGTTTCAAGAAGTGTGAGTCGTGCTGTCAGAAGATGTCTCTGACAGACTGTCACACTTCTTGTGTTTATTGTTTGGGCCCCCTACACCTGCAGGACTCTTGTTCGGTCTGTCATGCTTTCAGTCCGAGAGTCCTGCAGGAACGTAGGAATAAACTAATTTTGAGAGGCTTGTTAAAGCCTGAAGGATCCCCGACTAAGCCTTCGTTGGGGAAATCCTTAAAGCCAGCCAAACTGTTGGCTCCCTGTTCAGAGCCGACGCCGAGTGGAGCTTCTACTTCTTTGTTGGTTCCGTCCGGAACCGACACTTTGAGACCTCAGTCGGCCCCGACTTTGCCATCGGAGCCATCTCTGAGCCGGAAACATTCGAGATCACCTTCTTTAGAATCCATTCGTTCGGCTCCTAGGTCCCCATTACTACAATTGGAGCGGAGTCATAGGTCCCATTCCTCTCGGTCCTCCAGGTTATCTGACCATGACTTAGAGAGGGTGGTCAGTAGGCTCCTTAAGTTGCAGGCACTGGCCAAAATGTTGACTAGCCCTTCTCAGCAGACTGTGGCTATCCCTGTTTCTTCAACTATTCCTCCTCCGACTCTACTACCGTGCTCGGAGTCGGAGCTTGTTGAGGTTCGAATCGTCGGAACGTCGGAGTTGATACCCCACCCTTCAGCTCCTTCATCGGCTCCGATCTCTTCATTGGTTCTGTCCTTGGAGGGATCCAGGCGCCAAGACTTCCTCGTCGGCTCGGAGGGGGCGAGTGGCATCATACCCTTGTCTGACCCCGTTCTCCCTCTCAGGGCCTCGGCGCAGGTGAGCTCGGCCCCGACATTGGCCTCGGAGCCATCCCTCTCTGTGCCGGGAGGGGTTCACGTCTCTTCAGAGTGGGAGCCCTCTTCTCTGCCTGATAGGGGCGCCTTTGAGGTCATGAGGAGCGTGCTGACTCCTGGGTCAGCTCCGTGATCGATCCCTTCGGCTCCTCCCCCCATGGTGCCTGTGTCAGTCTCTGTCCACCCTCCTGACCCCAAGCGTGGAGAACAAGTGCTCCAGGTAGCCCCATTGGGTGCATCTTCCTCTTCCAAGGCCTCCCCTGATCATTCGGAGGAGCCCCCTCGGAAGAGAAAATGTAAGAGGAAGCATGTTGACTTCCCCGAGTCAGTCACCTCTGACACTGACTTGGAGGATTCGGAAGGTTCCCCAAGGTCCCCTTCTGAGGATGTTTCCTTTTCAGACATCCTTGAGATCCTTAAGCAGTGGGGGAACTGGACTGCCCTCAACCCTTCCGAGGACGAGTCGGTGTATCTGGACAGGTTTGGTTCTCATCCTTCCACCTCCTGGGTGTCTCCGGCTTTCGACCCACTCATGGAAGTAGTGGCTCGGAAGGCGTGGACGACCCCTGACACAGTGGAACTAACAGGCCCACACAGCCCCGTCCGACAAACAGTTTCTCACTAAGGGTGTCCCTGTTGATGCCATGATGGTTGCAGCAGCCACTAAGAAGGAGTTGGCTGACCCTTCAGTGCCTGTCCATCCACCTAATAAAGAATCTAGGACAATGGACAGGTACAGGAAGTGGATGTTTTCTTCAGCGACCTTTTCCATGTGGTCGCTGAGCTATCTGTGCCATTTCACCCGCCTTCAAAGAGATCTCCTTAAGGAACTGGGTGATACCCTTCAGGATCCATCTGCTGTGTGGTCTCAGGAAAAGATTAACTCCCAGCTGGCGACCCTTAATTCTATATTCAACTCCTCCATGTGGCTCATTTCTTATGCAGCTGATGGGGCTTTGAGAAGACATGCCTGGATGTGGTTATGTAACTTTGCTGACCCCTTTAGGCATCCTTCACCAATACCCCCTTCGATGGTTCGGCTTTGTTCGGACCACAGGTGAAGGATACCCTTACCGGGTGTGAGCAGGAAGGCAAGACTCTCTCTGCCGTGGGAGTCTGTTTTTCTACTCCTTCTAGACCATACCCTAAAGGTCAGAAGGGTGGAAAAATGTGGTTTCGCAAACCCCAAGGAGTCGTGCCTGACACACGTGGAGAGTTTCCCTCCAGGGGCAGAGGAGGGAACAACAACAGATGCCACCCAAGGGGCAGAGGGGGTCCGCAGAATCAGGGTAGCAGGGAAACCTTTTCCAACAAACCCTTTCAGCACCCCTGAGGGGCTGCCCGACTGTCCACTCTCGGAGGCAGTCGGGGGAAGATTATCACTGTACCCAGAAGCCTGGCGATTCCTCACACAAGGCAAATGGGTACAGGCTATCATATCCGAGGGTTGCAAAATCCCCTTTGTCCACACCCCCATTCAAACAAACAGATCCCTTCCAGATGTTCCACCTGGTCTAAGGGAACAATCAGTACTAGAAATCTCAAAACTGCTATGAAAAAGAGTCATCCAGCCAGTCCCAGCAGACCAGCAAGGATCCGGGATTTACTCCAAGTTCTTTTTGGTACCAAAGAAGACAGGGGACTGGAGACCTATTTTGGATCTCAGCAGATTAAACAAATCTGTTCAAAGAATGAAGTTCCGGACGGTCACGCTTCAGTCCATTCTACCCTTTTTGGGTCCGGACATTTGGATGTGCTCCATAAACCTTCAGGATGCGTACTACCATATCAAAATGAACAGACGCTCCAGGAGGTTTCTCCGCTTCCGGCTGGGAACCAGTCACTATCAATTCAGAGCCCTGCCCTTTGGTCTCACCACAGCCCCCAGGGTGTTCACCAAATGCATGGCAGTGGTTACAGCTTACCTGAGACAGAGAGAATTCCAGGTGTTTCCATATTTAGACGACTGGCTCCTAACTGCTTCCACCAGGCATCAACTAATCCGAGCCAGGGATTATACCATCCAAACTTGCTCAGAGCTAGGTATCTCTATAAACTTCGAAAAGTCTGCATTGTCACCTTGTCAATCTATAACCTTTATAGGTGCCATATTAAACACAAAAGGACTGTCGGCAAAACTCCCATTAGAAAGAGTATTAGACATTCGCTGACATGTTCAAACGTTGCTACAATGCAAGAGAATTCAGGCCAGATTTGTACTGAAAACCTTAGGTCTCATGGCAACAGCTACCACATTACTTCCCCTGGCTCGTTTTCACATGCAAATTCTTCAGTGGATGCTCTTTACCCAATGGTCCTTTCAACAGCTTCCGATGTCTCACAACATAATAATTACTCAATCATGCAAAGACCACCTTTCTTGGTGGATGGTCTCCCCTCCAGTTTTTCAGGGCAGACTGTTTGTACTTCCTCCTCCGGTTGCCACGGTGACAACGGATGCCTCCCTGATTGGGTGGGGGGGGGGCATTTTCAGGGCAGGACTGTCCAGGGCACTTGGCAACCCCTAGAGTACCATCTGCACATAAACGTCTTGGAGATGAGAGTGGTACTTTTAGCGTTGCAAGCTCTTCAGGACTCTCTACCTACCGGGACTATTGCAATTCACACGGACAATATGTTGGTAGTGTGGTACATCAACAAGCAGGGCGGAACCAGGTCCTATCCCTTATGTCGAGAAGCACTCAGACTTTGGCAGTGGGTGATCTCCTCTCAATGGTTTCTGATAGCAACGCACATCCCCGGGAAGTCCATCGTCATAGCGGACAGGCTAAGCAGAGCAATCCTTATGCCTCACGAGTGGTCTCTCAATCAGTTAGTAGCGGACAAAATTTTCCACAGATGGGGTCAACCTTGCTGTGACCTTTTTGCAACCCCTCTCAACAGCAAGTGCAGCGACTTCTTCACTCTCTTCCCCCTCCCAGGCCATTCCCCCAGAGACGCTCTGGTTCACGATTGGCCCCAGGGTCTGCTCTATGCATTCCCTTCTTTTCCCTTAATTCCAAAACTGATTCAGAAAGCGACCACTTTGGGATCCAGGATGATCCTCATTGTTCCTTACTGGCCTTGACAAATTTGGTTCCCATTCCTGCATCGTCACCTGCTGGAGCAGCCCTGGAATCTGGACCCAGTGCCAGACCTCTTGATCCATCAATCGGGCGGGCTGCACCAATCCCTTCACTCTCTCAACCTCACAGCTTGGTTGCTCCACTTCCAACCTTAGCCAGGCTTCCACATATTTCTCAGACAGTGCACGAAATCATACTTTCTTTGCACAAACCTTCTACTAGAAAAACTTATGCTAGTAAGTGGAAACCTTTTTTCTTTCTGGGCAGAGACTAGAAAGATAGACCCCTTTACAGCCCCTGTCCATAAGGTTTTAGATTTTTTGGCGGAACTTTTTCGAGCAAGTTCCTCAGCTGCCACCATTAGGGTCCAATTGGCTGCTATCGCAAATTTTCACGTTAGCCTATGTCCCACAAACTTTGTAAGGCCTTTCTTAAAGGAACTATCTTACTTAAACCCCCGGTTAAAGATCCCCCCCTCCGCAGGATTTGAACTTGATATTAACTTCTTTGATTCTCCCTCCTTTTGAACCTGCAGCTTCTTGTTCCTTAAAGTTACACTCCTGGAAGACTCTCTTCTTAGTAGCCATCACCTCGGCCAGAACAGTATCGGAACTTCAAGCCCTTTGTGTTCGTCCTCCATATCTTATTTTTCACAAAGATAGAGTTTCACTCAGGACTAATCCTTCCTTTTTGCCCAAAATACCCTCAGAGGCAAATCTCAATCAGGCTATTGATCTTCCTGTCTTTTTTCCTAATTATTCAAACAGAACTGAACAAAAGTTACACTATTTGGACGTTCACAGGCAGTTACATTTTTATTTGGATAGGACCAAACAGTCAAGAAAATCAGATCAACTCTTCCTGTCCTATGCTGAGGGGAAGCAGGGCCTGCCAGTTTCTAAGGTAACCTTGTCCAGGTGGCTGGCCTCTATTATTACCTTGATCTACCAACTGAGACATAAAGAACTTCCTTCAAAACCAAAAGCTCATTCCACCAGAGCATTGGCTATGTCGGTAGCTTTTCAGGCTAGACATCCAATGAAATCTATTTGTGCTGCAGCAACATGGGACACTCCTCATACCTTCATTTCACATTACAAGTTGGATATGGCCTCCAGGAGTCGAGCTGTTTTTGATTCCACTGTGCTCAAGAGTCTATTTCAATGAGCCACCCAGGGCTAAGGTGCTAGGGACGCTGTCCCATCCAGCAAGAATGAAGGCGAGATAGACAACTTAACATTAAGAAGTTATGTACCTACCATAACGTTCCATGTTAGTTGTCTTCATCTTGCCTTCTTTCTTGCATCCCACCCTCCACCCCCCCTAGCCTGGTTAGGACCGAGAAGAATCCCTTTTGAGGCCTTCTTCCTACGGTTGACCTTGTTTTTAGGTTACATCCTCCTCGGTTTGTAGCACTGTAGGTAAACCTTTGATGGGAACTAGTGTGTTTTTTTCCATGGTGTTAGCTTTCCAAGCGAGATCTAGATATCTGACGCCTAGCATTGTGGGATAAGGGGAGGCCTCGAGCCGGTAAATAGCTCTTGAGCTTTAGAAAAAGGCCGAGTCGCCTATCCAGCAAGAAAGAAGGCGAGATGAAGACAACTAACATGGAACGTTATGGTAGATACATAACTTCTTATTTTATCACTTCCTGTGTTTTTTTTAATCTTGCCCTTTCTTTTCATGTCTTCCCCTTAAATTGCAATTAGTCCCCTACAATTAGAATTTTCATGTTAACCAACACAGTCTAATATGATGAAACAGACTCTCTCTTTCCCTGCTAATTGTATTTTCATAGAATGCTATAATTCTTTAAACATGCTTAATCAACCTTACATCCATAACAGTTAACCTTCCAATCCTTACCAAAGTTATATCTAGTAGTTTCACTGTTTTTACACAACCCAGCCACTCCAGAACAACTTTTACTTCCTAGTTCCATCTTATATTTCCACTCTTCAATTTTTCTGTTTACAGTCTTTTTTCATTTGTCAGCTGTCCTACATCATCTAACTTAATAACATCCAGATCACATTTAGCACACCATTCCAGTATTACTATCCTTCTTACAGTGTTAATAACACTGTTTACATATACTGGAAGTACTCTAAAATTGTGGCCATTGCTTCTTTTCAAACTTAGGGAAATATTTTTAAATGTATGTTTTTATATTTTTACTTTTTCCCACATTGAATATTTTTCCTTAGTTTATGTATCAATAATCCATGATCCCCAGAATCAGATTTTTCACTGGCTAGAACTTCAAAAAAAATCTTAGTGTCACTCCTATCTCCTGATTGCTCTTCTCATTTTCCCTTCCATCCTTTGTTCTTCTTCATCTTCTACAATTTTTCCTTCACCTAGTTCACCCTTTTCTGAGTCTCTTGCTTTTCTTCCTCATACATGTTTTCTTCCTTCCCCCTTCTTTTTCATTATTTAATGTTTGTTTTTGACAAGCCATCCAAAAATGTTATTTTTTTACACTACCAGCATTCAGCCACACACCTTCATGCTGTATGTCCTTTCTCCCCACCCTGGTTGCAGTGTATCTCACCACAATCATTAATTAAATGAGAAAAGTCCACACAAAAGAAACATGATTTAAGCTGGCCAACATATCTTAATGCTCCTCTATGACCAGCCATATAAATAATACTTGGCAAGTGTTTCACAATATTTTTTTCACATTTTAAAATAGCTTCCAACTTCCACCCTCCATTTTTTAAGTTTTTCTCATATCTGACTGTGACGCCCGTGCCCTGGCCCAGCAATCAAGGAGCCTCATTTCTCACTACTAACACCAGTGAGGGGCATCTCATATAGGAGGAAAGGATAACAAATACACACAGTAAAGTGCAATTTCTCTTAGGAGCACACAGAGGTCACAGTCAGTCCAGGGCAGGTTGCTCCCTTGCTCTCCAGATCCCCAATAAGACTCCCCACTGGCACAGCTATAGGGTCCAGATCTCAGCCAGCCCAGACTATACAGTAGAAATCACTGCCACCACCCAGCTAATATTTATCAGACAGTAATCACTATAAATATGCAATGTACTCTAGAGCCTAAATTGCAGTGGTGGTGCTGCGGTAGCATTGTCGCCTCACAGTAAGACGTTGTCCTGTTCGATTCTCAGCTAAAGCGTCTTCTGTGTGGGAGACTTGCATGAGTGGGCGTACCTTCATTGAAGGTTGTACGTCAGGGCTGGCAACTTGGTACGTAAAAATCTACTGCCAATCATTAGCGGACCGGAGTTCTGCTGTGGCGATCCCTAACCGGGAAAAGCCGAAAGATACAACAACAACAACTCTAGAGCCTAAATTATCTCTATATAAAACAGCCAAAGTTGAAAGGTTTTAAAATATTTAATAAATAATAAAAACACAAGACAATACTTCTTACTACATGGTGCTAGTCAAGAGTTCAGAGATCACAGAGAAATACTTAAAATAATTCAGTAGTACAGTTTTTACATCACAGAAAAACAGTCTAATCTTTCTAGTTTCTAGCTATTTCTAAGAGAAAACACAAGTCTAAGATAACTTACATATAGAACACAGGCAGAGGTCTGATGAGTTGGATAGTTAAGACAAACATGCTTAATTCTCTCTGTTTTTAAAATCACATTCCTGGTTCCCATTAGATCATTCTTCACTTACATTCTTAACATCTCCTTTTGTTATCTTGCAGCTGTCAGAAGCAGCAGAGCAATAAAATATGTTTGCATGTTTAAATCTAACTTAAATAACTCTTTAAAATAAAACAACAGAATTATACAGTAGAGTGTACTGTTGTTATATATTTTTCATTTCCACATGTAACTCTATTTTTACCATTTAAGACAACAAGCCTGTGGTTTACATTAATATTTGCAGATGACAGAATTATACATTTATCTTCCAGTTCATGAGTTATAAACTGCAAAGTAACTTTTTTTTTTTGTGCATGCTGTGTATGTATGTAGCAACATAAAGAAAGACATGACATATAAACATAAGATGCGTCACACTGAGATTTTCCATATATAGTAACAGTTGTCTAAATATAGCAGATGTGACATACGCACATGCAAAATGAAGCATAGTCACATGGCATATGTGAGCATGTCCATAATTCAAGGTACAACTAAAGTGCAGTCAGTCCCCTTATAAAAGGCTTGTGTCACTGAATGTCATGATGTATATCAGTTTGCACAGGATTTATTTATGTGTATAACACAAATGTAGTGGTAACTCAGACAAGACTTGAGCAAAGTAAAATTCCATGCCAGCATTATGCTATTAATGCATCAGTTACCAGGCAAATGTAGGAAATGTCGGGTTACAGTTATTTGAGTATGATGCATTTGTGTTACTGTAATCAGATGTATGACATGTTCTTCCTGGTGCAAGTGCCTCACCATACATTGTGACTTAAATAAGTGTATCAAAGTACACATATGAATGCAGTATAGTATAAGAGATATTTAGCCCTGAAGTGAGCATTGTTAAAAACATTAGTAACTTTTGTATGACACTGCAGTAACAAACATCACACCCAGGTGAAACATGAACATGCATTACTGCGTCACCTGTTGAAGAGCTACATTGCACATACGCCAAATGCACACTGGCCTATGACTAATGTTATTATCCTCCTTCCTCAGGTCATCAACTTCAATGCATGAACATTGACAAAATCAGCTCTCCACAGGCTAATTCTATTACATTTTGACAAAGAACAAATGACGAGAACTGTCTCAGGACATTGATACTTAATATGCTTTGTGCTAAATGGCGTGCATCTTCCACATCATTATACTGGACATGCTCACAAAGATGTACAGCATAGACTACAATAACATCAACTATATGAACCTCGAGAAAGGAGAAAATAATATAAACCGCTTGACCAGGAAACAAACGAAAAAATAAAAAAGTTTATTAGCACACTGTTTTTAGGACACTCTAGTGTCTCAGCTGCAATAGCCTTCAAGGAGTAAAACAATTAGGAAAAAGTTACAATAAATACACCCACTAATTGATGCAATTAAATCAAACAGTTAAATAGTTAACCATTCAGAATACTAGAATCAAATTAAATTAAAACATTCCAACTACTTAACACAAAACACCAGAAAGTATCATAACAAAGGTCAACTCACACTTTGTGATGATTTTGTACCATGGCTTACATTAAAAAAATTATGTATAAGCCTACATCTCCTATAAAGCCATAGAGTGTAAAAACGGAATTACATTTTTTTTGTAAGTGTTGTATAATAAATTCATCCAGTACAGATCATTATCATTGCAGAGCCTGCTCCCAGTTTAAGTGTTTCTCCCGAGCGGACGCGTACACATTACATCTGTTGTCAAAGCCATTTTTATCTGACAAAAGAGTCACACAGACAAGATCAGTATTGTTGGATTCAAACCTCCTACCTATCTAGTTACACAGTCAAAAGAACACAGTATCAACCACAAGTGCCACAGGAGAAGTCTGACTTCTACAATGAGAGAGTACAGTTTTGAAAGGATGACCTCATCAGTGTGCTGCAGAGAAGATGTTTGTGATAAAAGTGGGATAATTTGATGGGGGATCCCTCTCCCAGTTGGAAGTGTACACATCAGATGCATGGGCCACTCCAGTCCTACCTAGCACTACAGATGCACACACACACATGCACACATACTCATGATAGTCAGTGTTATCTTTGAACATCTACCTATCTAATTACACAATTTAGAGTCCATTGTATCAAATGAAAGTGACACAAGATAAGTCTGATTTTAAGTGTGTGATAATGCACATTTGTAAGAATTACCACATCAGTGTACTGCAGAGAAACTAGTGTGTATCACAAGTTTGGGTGAAAAAGCATGTGTTCTGACAAGCAGAAGTAACAGCATTGTGTTGCTCACAGGTAATTACCTACTGTTCAGATAGCTTATTTGTCCTTTCATTCATGTATATTGCTGTAGTGTGAATGACATATAACTGTTTCACAGTACAGTATTTTCATGGCAGTCATACTTGTGAACCAGCGGACTGACAACCAAGCATTCATGAATGTTCAGCTCAGGATGATCATAAGCAAAAATAATAATTTATGTTATTTTCAAATATATTTTCTCATGCGTTTCCTCATTATTAGAAAATGAGCATTGTAAATACAAACAGGTCAAAAATATGACAGTGCACTACTTACCACTGACGAAGTATGTGTCAAAAAGTCACACAACACTGTTCATCATTTTCAAGTCTAAATACTGAGGATAAACAATAATGAGAGAGAAGGGGAGGGGGCAGAAATTGGAGACAGAGACATAGCATGAGTTATGTTTATCACCATTTCTAGACATCTTTCCGGTGTGTTACTCTTAGGTTTCCCACGATAATCATTTTGTCATGATCTGTACAATAAAGTGTTCCCAACAGCGATCAAACAGATTAAGAAAGAAGCAGGATAATGCTATGTTAATAAAATATGTAGCCAACAGTTACACACAACATAGTCATATAAAAATAAATAATAACATTGATATACTTCTGGATTCCAGCCCTTGATACTATGCAAAAAGCAGTCTACAGACCTGAACATTATTTCAGCACAGCACATAGGAATTCTTACTTTACAAAATTAAAATTAGACAACAGAATGAAACAAAGGAGAATGTATGCATTAGCCTTCATCACAAAAATGACATTGCAACATTCCATAAGTGTACATTGTATCCAGTGGCCTTATAAGTATCTCACAATAGTGCTTTTAGTCTGTATTTCTATAGCACAGCAGGGTTAAGCACATGTTTGATGATAACTGCACTGCTGTGATCTAAGGCAAAATCTCATCAGCTTTTGCCATAGAATGTGAAGCAACATTTACCGTCACTCAGCACTGGTGCACAATGCTAAACATCTCACAAATGCTGAAGAAAAAGTGAGGGCTTTTTAAAGTGCCATTTCTGGCCATGTGTGTTGTGTGTGATTCTGTTTTTGCCAGATTAAAAGTGTGAAAAATGGGTTGATAAGGAGAGTAGTTAAAATTGTGGGGTGAGGGGGGGCAACCAGATGGTAGGACATAGAGGAAAAATAGAGGAATGTGCAAGATGGTGGGGGACAGCACCATAGCTATCCACTTCTTCACAACATAAATGTAGACTTGCCAAAAGAGTTTGATGAATTTGGAGAGTCTCACCATTAGGGCTGGGTGACAACAGAATAATGTTGAATGGCCAGTTGTACCAACAAGTGTGTCAGGCAGATAAATAGGCAAAGTGGCGAGCTATATATGGGGTGAAATAATTTTGTGGGTCAGGTGTCCATTTTTATTTTTATTTTTTGTAAAGAGCGGACTGATGGGGAAGGTGCTTAGAAATAAGAGGGTCAGGTAGGTAGGGTAAGTTAGGTAGCAGGCGCATACATACAGGATATATAAGACAGACAGGGATGGTAATGGACACATGTATGGTAGGTTAGGTAGCAGTCTCATACATACAGTATATACAAGACAGACAGGGATGGTATTGGACACAAAAGGTTGGGGGACACCATAACTGGGGATAGGTAGGAGGCATTGGAGATGCATCCATATTCAGCGTGAGCACAGTGAGAATCTAGTCCTCATAACTGTCATCACTATTTCCTGCCTCAGGTCCTTGAGTTAGTGTTGGATGTAGCATCAATTTTACAGTTTGGCACAGGACCCTTTCTACTCTGCCAATTCAAGCACTGAGGACCCTCTCCATGATGTCCTCCACCAGCCCTGTCAGCTCCTAAAGGGTGATAAATTGCTACACACAGTACTACTCCAGGTGGATACCACTGCACCAGCAGCTGGGGCATAGCTACCTGATGCAGTTGAAGCAGGTAGCGCTGGAGTTGTGGAGGCAATGTTGGCAAGTTGTGACCTAGATCTCTGGGTGTCTATGCTGTCTGGAAGCCAGCTGTGGAGGTATGGCAGCCTGAATCCCAGTGATCAGTCAATCTTCGTGTGTTGATAGTCATTTTATGTTGCAGCAGCAATGTTTCCATCAAAAAAAAAAAAGAGAGAGATATGGTTGGTGGGGGGAGATAAAACAAATAATAACATCAATGCCATGTCACGTTGTTATTTCAATACATAACAAATATGACACATAACTATGTTCAGCTTTGCTGCATCCAGATATGATGTAAAGGCATTAATGTGTCATAAAATACATCAATCACAGTGCTATTATAAATAATATGGAACCCATTATTTGAGTATGCCATATTGGATAAATGTATTCCACTTAAATAAATCCACTTACAAAAATGGAATGTTTAATGTAATTTAATATTGCAGTAATTAGTTTATACATTATATTCTTTAATAATAGCTAATTTCTGCTGCTGAGAGCTGAACTCACACACAACTATGTTGATGTGTTCATTGCCTAATGCAAGCATCAACAGCTATTTGAGTAGTCACATATGCTTGATATAAAGGTTAGGTATACCTACTCGAGCTAATATGGACTGATACCCTAAAAATATGATCTGGTTTGCATGCATAACGAAACACAAGTCCTCGCACGTACGGCATGCACGGCCAACCAAACTTCAGAAAAAACACCAAAAGGCCAGCATGAAAGGTTCCACTGTTTAATATGAGGTAAAATAAGTCGGACAAAAATGTCCTGCTCAGTAACTCAAACTAGTTTCGGCACACGCCTTCTTCAGTGAGTGAAAAAATACAGACATATGGACAACAACCAGACATCTATATATATGACTCCTAGCCAATAGGAAAAGAGTCAAATTAAATCAAGCTCATAATGCAAAAGTTTACACAGTTGAAATGAGTATATAAATCCATGGCACATGGATGTATATGTATGAGTTTAAATAGAATGATAATTCCTGTTAAATATATAAGATGGTGGTAACAGCAAAAATATATGGAAAATATATGACAATAATTGCTGTACCTATACCATACTATAATCTAGGATCAACATTCCTGATGATGATTATATATCTATCACAACAAAAATAGATATTGATGGTGCATATGTAGCATAGTCAATATAAATTGTATTGTAATACATGCCCAAACAATAATACAAACACTGTCATATATGGATTGATTATAGGTGGTCATTCAGTCCAGGTGGGAATAATGCACCAAGATGTGTAATCCAGTATTTTTCTTTGTGACTTAATATTCCTTGCCAACCTAATTGGTTATGTCTATTTCCAGTGATTTTGTCTATGATGGTAAACATAAATTTGGCACTTGGATGTTTAATAGTATGTAAATATAGAGCATTGGACAGTTTATGATTGTGGATATCACTACCATGTTCCCCTATCCTGATTCTCAATGAACGTGAGGTTTTACCAACATAGAATGATTTACATTGGCATGTTGCCAAGTAGATAACCCAACTAGTGGAACAATTACCAAAGACTCTGACATCATATACTTTGCTAGTATTAGAACTAGTAAACTGTTTTAACTGATTAACTTGAGCACATGAAATACAATGTCCACATCGAAATATTCCTAATAGTTCATCCCCCGTGATTGTGAGTTGTTTATATTTAGCTCCACCACTTTCCCTCTGCTTGTAATAGGAAAACAACGTCCCCAATGTTTTTCCTCGCCTGAATGAAAAAGAGCAATGATTGTCCAGGATACCCCTCAAAAATTCATTGGCTAACAGAATATTCCAATTATTATTCACTGCTTTCCTAACTGTTTGATGATTTTTGCCCAAGGTGGTAATGAGTCTAATATTGTCACACTTGGGGTTTTTACTTTTCTCCCTATATTCCAACAATGTCTTCCTTTCTTGCTTATCCGACCAAATTCTGGCAGATTCAATGTCAAAAAGGGAGTATCCTCTATCCAAAAATCTGGATTGTAAATCAGCTTTCGCATGTGTATAATCCACATTTGAAGAATTGATTCTCCGTATTCTCAAATATTGAGATTTAGGGATGTTTGCGGATGGTGTGACGTGGATGCATACTAGTTGCATGTAGCAGAGAATTAAACTGGGGATATTTACGGTGGATCTTGGTGTTAAGTGTGTGGTCACTGTTACGATATACAGTGACATCCAAAAAGTCAATTTTGTCTCTATGTGATGTAATAGAGAATTCGATCCCCCAAATGTTGTTGAGATATTCCAAAAATTCTTGGAGATAATCGGCATCAGCATGCCACACCATCCAGCAATCATCTAAATATCTCTGCCATATGTCCATTTCTACAAGATATATGTTGTGTAGGGGATTGTATATAAGGCATTCCTCTAGGTAGGCCATAAAAGATTCATGAATTGGGGCAAAAGAGGCCCCCATGGCCGTACCCTGCAGTTGCCAATAACAATCCCCTTGGAAATAGAATACATTTTTGGTGAGGACATGTTCAGTCATGCAGATAAGCAGAGTGTTAAAGCCTGGAGGGTATAGTTCAGCCTTTGTAAGCTAATGTTCTAAAGCTTGAAGCCCCGCCCAATGTGGTTTGCTAGTATATAGAGATTTTACATCCAGTGTACACATCAACCATTCGGGCTCAAGCTGAGTATCCTCAATGATTTTCAAGAATTGTGTGGTATCCTGGATTCTAGCCCTAACTGATGGTAGTAGAGGTTTGAGGAATTGAGTTAGGAATGCAGAAAGTGGTTCAGTGAGTGAGCCATGGCCAGAAACAATTGGCCTACCTGAGGGATGTGTGATGGATTTGTGTATTTTCGGAAGCAAGTATAAAATTTGTTTAGCTGGATCTTTGACCTGAAGATGTTGTACAGTTTTTTGAGTGATGATACCCTCATCCAATGCAGATTGTAAGAATGAATCAATCTCTTGTTTGAATTTACTAGTGGGGTCAATACCCATGTACATGTAACAATGACAATCCGACAGTTGTCGTAAACCCTCATTAACATAGTAATCCATGTTCAAAATGACCACTGCTCCACCCTTGTCCGCTTGAAGAATAGCTATATTGTGATTGGCTCTAAGTTCTGATAATGCCACCCTTTCAGCAGTAGTAATGTTGTCTGCACTGGTTTGACCTTCAAAAAGGGGAAAGTGTAGATCTTTCAACACAGCCTGTTGAAAAATGGCTACATTTTTATTCATGGGGGGCTGAAAGGTGGATTTGTGAAATACAAAATCAGTAGATCTTTGAGTGGTAGAGCTATCCTGTTCAGAAAAAAACAGTTTAAGATTAAGTCTACGACAAAAGTCAATAACATCTAATGAGATTTGATATTCATCAGAGAAAAAACTGGGAACAAAGTTTAATCCTTTATTAAGAACTTGCTGTTGATCATCTGTAAGAACATAATCAGATAGATTTAGGACATTTTTAAAATCTGTAGTTATTATTTCAGCAGGGCTTGTATTAATCCTGTCATAGAGTCTGTAGATATATTTGTTTCTATGTTTCCTCCCCCCTCTGGGTTGCCTCCCATGCCTAAAGGGTGTTGGGTATTTGTTTTCTTTTTAAGTGGTGAGTTGGCTGTTGTTCCACATTCACTGTCAGTGTAAGATGACTCCTCCCCTGAGGTGCTGGTGTGAAATTGGTCTCTGTCTTTTAATATGGACCTGGGTCTTTTTCTGGTCCTACCTCTATTTACATTCGGGACATTTTCCTGAAATCTCACAGTTCTCTGTGTTTGAAATGGATGTCCCTTATCATAATCATTGATATCTCTATTGAATTTCTTGATTTTTCTATCCTTGATAGTTTTATCATACATAGTCAGTTCCTTAGACAACCTGTCCAATGATTCCAGATACTTCGGGCTGGACTGATGTTTCTTGCACTCATTGCTGAGATCTTTCACTTCAGATAGACAAAGGTCTATTGTTCTTTCGTAATAAGAAGCTAAAATCTTTACAAAAACCATTGAGCCCTCTCTGAGTGCTACATCCCATTCATCTGTAAGCCTCTGTTCAGATCTGCCTACAAGGGGATGAAGTTTTATGCATAGTCCTCTTGGTGCCATATTTTTGTAAAGATAGGCTTTGAAGAGCCTCAGATGCCAAATATTGGCCCTGAGGCCCTTCAATCCCTTCTCCAAATTGCGAAAGGATACTTCACAGTCATCTGTTAGGTTTGGAGCCGATTGGTTAGAGTTGCTGCTTGGGATATGGTCAAGACCAAAAATGCCCAAATCTTCCCTATCAGCACACAACCCATCCAATATTTTATCTAAATCCATGATAATAAAGGTCAAGGTTGTCCAAGGAACTTCCTAAAAAGTGTCAAATCTGTATTCCAAAAAGAGAGGTGTGATAAAGGTAGGACCAGAAAAACTAAATGAATTGTAATCCCAGGATCAAAAAGTGGTAAAAAACCAAAATGGTATCAGAACCAACTTCAAACCAATAGTCACAATAGTCACAATGTGGAGGATCATCAAATGGCTTCACATGTGATAGAAACAGCTGTCAGAAGGTACCCAATGTAAAGGGTATTCAGTTCTAAAACACATATGTGTGGTTTTGAATAAAGCTTAACTATTTCTGCATCCACAGGTGTTTTATTACATATAGTTCACCCAAGATTGTCTGGTTGGAAGGATAGACAATAAATGTCTATGTATAATTTGCCCTAAAATTAGGATGTGTATGGATCAATATTGGAAAGACAATAGGTCATTCAAACAACAAAAGGGGAAAGTCTAATATTGTCAGTATTTAGAAAAATACCAATTATTGATCAAAAAAAATTTTTAGTAAACAATCCTAAAGTAGCTAAATATGACACTAAAAGTGTCAAGAAAGCTGGTTTAGGTCAAAGTTGAAAGATATTCCAAAATAATAATTTGTCAGCTTACATATATGATCAAATCTAGTGTCTTTAGTATATAAACTGGTATACACAACCCTAGGTCTGTAAACACAATTGTGAGGGGAAATGTAAGTCATATGTAATATTGGTATCCCTTATATAAATATGTAGGGGACACAAACAGAATGGATAAAAATAGTCTAACCTGAAATCTTAGTGTATGTATTTTTTCTCAAGTTGAGAACTATTCCATAAGGAAAATGCCCCGACCTATCCATACAAAGTGTGACCACAAAATGTGATAACACCAATCCATATATAGAATAGTTGTAACCAGCATTAATCATGCAAAAATGCAGAGTTCAATTGCATATGATCACAAATAGTAAATACAAAATAAGCAATGTGACAGGAACTTACATGTAGAACAATATGAAAAGTTAGAAGTCCCCAAAAAAGCCCTTATTGGAGTATATAACATACCTACAGTGAATTGCCTTGTCCCAATGAGTTTGAACCAAAAATGTATATATATAAAAAAATATTCCAAGACCTGTGCTATGGTGTTAGTTCCAAGGACACATAGAAAGATATATATGTCCCATATAACCAAAAAGGTTTAAAGTCCTGGCTAGATGAGAAATGCAATAATAATGTATAGTTAAAGTCCAAAGTTCCTTAACATATCATGCATTTGTAACCTAATTGTAAAAGTTGTTACATAAGAGGTGAATAAACATAATTAAATATAGTCATGAGCTAAATAGAATATGCTTGATATAAAGGTTAGGTATACCTACTCGAGCTAATATGGACTGATACCCTAAAAATATGATCTGGTTTGCATGCATACGTAATGCAAACTTACCCTGTTCCTCTCTGATGAGGCGAGTCAGTCTCTTCTGATGTATGTCTTTGTTCAGGGAAATAGTTTTAGCAGCTGTACAGAGCAGAAAAAAGACAGGAAATGGAAGCATAATGAATAAAAGTATTGGCTGGCAAATCCATGCTATATCATTGACTGGTGATGGTTCACTATACTTACACAATGCAGGGGCATTAGCAGTCCTAAATTCATACTCCCATCGGCTCAGGAGGTTCTGCTTGCACATCTTCATGTTACTGTAATGGTGACAACATTTTTCTCCAGCCATGGCCAAGTCATTCCAAGCCTTATCTTTATACTGAGACCCTGTATAGTCCCCCTGCAGAAGCCTATGTTTGTAGTGCTTGATGAGGAGTGTAACAAAGATTCTGGACTCCTCTTCACACCACATTTGGGCTCTAAACAGAGGACCATACTACTGCTTGCCTGGCATGTCTGTTGACTTACACATAGAGCCATGTGTCTGAAGTGGCACCCATTTCTGATCTTACATGTACTAGCCTCTGTTCAATAATGCACAGCCTTGCCAGCTGCAATAGTACATTTTAAAGAACAGAAATGGCTTGGCAGAGACATTTGGAATGATTCCATCAAAACACTGTGAAGGTATGAAATGGCAGTGAGACTTGGGCATGTGTGATTACCACCCTTTTTACACAAGTTCTGCTGTTAAATAATAAAATGCTTTATGATGCTTCTTATAATTATTGTTGAGAGGTAAAATGTTAGGAACTGGAAAATAATGGGCTTTTGGGACATACACAATACAAAGATTGACTAATCCCATCTGGGAAGTGAACCCATAAAAAAAGAAGGATAAAATGGTAAATGTTGCTTATTAACTGTTAATGCCACAGGAAAACTTACTATGTTCATCATTTTGATCACTTCTGTAGTAACCTTAGCTATGTGAGTTATATCCTGCCAAGGATATAACAGCCACCCAGCTTATAAAGCTGCAGGGAACCTTCTATGTGCCCAATTTGTCAAGTAGCTCAAGCTGAGCTGACTAAAATACAAGTCTGGGCATGAATTCCTTCAGAGTTTTACTGCAGTTGAAGAGTACACTCCTCTGAGAATTTTGAGGATTATTGGTCGGCTTATGCTTTTCTTTGCTGGGCAGATAAGTTCCCTTTGGGGAAAAAACTTCCATTTCATTCATTTTATTGATATTTTATTAGTGTCCTCTTCAAGAAAGGTATTTTAAAGCTAGGAGTGTTTTGTTGTAATGGACTGTTTCGAGACTGTTATGTATTTTTAAATGGTGGGCTTATTTTTTCCTGTAAGTTTAAAAGTAGTATAAAGTAACGGAACGCATTTTTTTGTGGAGAAATTCTGTTTATTTTTCTTTTGTAGGGCTGGCACAGTGTTTTTAAATGCTTTTTGCTGTTTTTTTCTATCAGAAAAGTAACTTTTGTAGACTGGTAGTGTTTACCTGCAATTGCTGCTTGTCTTCACTGGGAAATGGGCACCATTTTTGGCTTGACCATGGAACACACTACTGGTCCCATAGGTGGTCCTTCGTTTAGCCTCAAAATGAAAAAAATAAGCAAACAACGTTTGACACCACAACAGGCTAAACATTTGCACCAGCCACAGGTGGGAGACTTTCATGTGGCTATTTGTTGTATCTCAGACCACTCATCTTTTACCTAGGATCCCTCTGGTGTAGCACCTACAACCACTATGGACCAGGGGATATTCGTATACTCTGTGGCTGTTGGGGTCCCCTCAGTGGGCAAGGGAGAGCCACTCTTGGTCCTGGGAGAGGAACAGGGAAGGTTTCTCTGTTTTGTTAGAATGCTGTATCCATCCCTGGGGATGCAGCTGCTGCCATTAGCAACACGGTTGGGCCCATTTTTCCTGTCAAAAAGAAACTGAAATCCAAGCACTTATCTACTCCTCCTCAAACTTCTTTGGATAGCAGTAGATTACTGGGTCTGGCTCAGGGTTTAATTCAGGCTTTGATCATTCTTGTAAGGTAGTTTCTGGTGAAATGAAGAGAGACTCCTCTTTTCCTGAAGTGATTCAAGATTCTGAACCTGAACAGGAAGTTGCAGAGACAGATACAAATTTTTTCCTCAGATTTCTGATTCAGACTCAAAGGAGAGTTCAGTTTTTGATTTTCAGTGGGAGAACACTGAGAGTTTTTCACTCCCTCAGTAAATACTGAGTTGTTGCAGAATGATTTTCCAGAACCTACACCCATTCATCCTGTTCTGTCAGCTTTCGAAGATGTGTGTGTTACTGTCTGCAATTTTCCTGGCAGTCAGCCAGCTGTCTGTAAAAAGACAGATAAGATGTATAACGTTCCTCAGTCTTTTAAATTTTTATACACCATTCTCAAACATGACCCAGCAGCTAAAACTTTAGTTGATCCCACTGCTGCTAAGCAAATAATTAATTCCAGTACTACTGTTTTTTGATAAAGATTGGAAAAATATTAATTGGAATGGGAAAAAAGTCTATACTTCTACAACTTTGATTTTCAGAATTTTAATTGTCAGGCTTATGACGCCCGTGCCCTGGCCCAGCAATCATGGAGTCTCAATCCTCACCACTAACACCAGAGAGGGCATCTCATATATGAGGAAAGGATAACAAATACACACAGTAAAGTGCAATTTCCCTTAAGAGCACACAGAGATCACAGTCAGTCCGGTGCTAGTTGTTCCCTTGCTCCCCAGGTCCCCAATAAGACTCCCCACTGGTACAGCTATAGAGTCCAGATCTCAGCCTAGCTGGGCAAGCTGAAATCTCCAGCAACATCTCTGTCCAACCAGTGCTTCGTGTCCCTGCCCAAGTAGCTGACAAACACACACTTTGAGATGAGAGTTTACACAACCACACAGACACTTCTGGGGAAGGTTGGCACAGCTGTGCCCCTTTTTCCAGACTATACGGTAGTAATTACTGCCATCACCCAGCTAATATTTATCAGCTACTCAAAGGCCCTTAAAAGGGTGCCAATTATTATTATCCAGTTGGTAGATGTGACTAAAACAGTCTCAAGGCTTATTAGAGTGACCTGGTACAGAATCCTTGAATACATGCAATGTACTCTTAGAGCTTAACTTATCTCTACACAAATCAGCCACAGTTAAAAGGTTTTAAAATATTTAATAATAAATAATTAAAACCACAAAACAATGCTTTCTACTACACAGTCAGTGCTAGTCAAGAGAGTTCAGAGATCACACAGAAATACTTAAAATAAAGCAGTAGTACAGTTCTGACATCACAGAAAAACACTTAGTCTAATATTTCTAGCTTCTAGCTATCTACAAGAAAACACACTTCTAAAATAACTTACATAGAGCAACAGGCACTGCTGTGAGTTGGATAGTCAGACAAAAATGCTTAATAATCTCTGGTTCTCACTATTTAAATTGAAACTGCAGTTCTGCTAAAACATTACATCATGTCACACTTTCCTGGAGTTCCCAGGCTACACATTAACTGCATTTACATTCTTAACATCTCCCTTTTATTATGTTGCAGCTGGTCAGGAACAGAGCAATAAAAATACATTTGCATGTTTAAATCTAGCAATTTAACTCTTGGTTAAAACAATAGAAAAAATTTCTTCATCTAGACTTTTCGGCACCACTGTCTACATGAAAGGGTCACCACATGCTTTACTTTGGTCAGTAGAGTGCACTGTTGTCACATTTTTTCGAGTTCCACATCTAACAGCAGTTTTTTTCCATTTAAGACAACAAGCCTGTAGTTTACATTCATATTTACAAATGATAGAATTATCTGCCAAATTCTATCTGGTTAGGCTGGCAGCCTTCATCCTTCTCTACCAGTCTTCAACCCCCCCCAGAGAACTCAAGCTAGTTTTTCAAGTGACCCTTGAGAGAAATGCCGCTTGAGAGGGTTAGGTCTGTCTGAGTATACCTACCCCATTCCCTGTCTTGAGAGCCCATCTGCATTGGCATTGCTACTCCCACTGTGGTGCTGCACTGACATATCATATGCTTGCAACACCAGGCTCCATCTTAGCAACTTAGCATTTTGCTAACTGGCTCTGTTTAACCATGTTAGAGGTTTGTGATCTGTCATAACAGTGAATTTTCTTCCATACAGATAAGGCTGAATTTCTGCAATGCCCACACTATGGCTAGACATCTCTTTTCTACAGCTGCATAGTATTCCTCCATGGGTTGGAGCCTATGACTGAGATAAACCACTGGGTGCTCTTCCCCTTCTGAAGAAACCTGGCTAAGTACAGCCCCCACCCTATGGTTTGAAGCATCCACCTGCACAACAAATTATTTGCTGTAATCTAGACTGGCTAACACAGGTGGTCCTCCCAAAGCTTCTTTAAGCTTCTGGAATGCCTGCTCACATGCTGGGGTTCACACTATCTTATCTGGCCTGTTCTTCCTTGTCAGGTCTGTGAGGGGAGCAGCTATGGTACTATAACTGGGGACAGACTTTCTGTAGTACCCTGCTGTCCCTAAAAATGTCGTCACCTGCTTTTTGGTAACAGGTGCAGGCCATGCCTGAATGGCTTCCACTTTGGCAGGTTCTGGCCTTATCTTACCACCCCCCACTCTCTGTCCTAGGTAGGAGACCTCTGCCATACCCACCTGACATTTGCTCGGCTTAATGGTCAACCCTGCCCTCTGTAGTCTGCCCAGCACCTCCCTGACATGCTGAAGATGCTCTGGCCAGGAATGGCTGTAGATGGCAATATCATCTAGGTAAGCAAGGGCAAACCTTCCTGATCCTGCTAGGATATGATCCTCCAGCCTCTGGAAAGTTACTGGAGCATTCTTCATCCCAAAGGGCATCTTCGTGAACTCATACAAGCCAAAAGGAGTCACAAAGGCTGACTTCTCTCTAGCACTGGGAGTCAAGGACACCTGCCAGTAACCCTTGGTAAGATCAATGGTTGTAAGATACTTAGCCCCACCCAGCTGCTCTAGGGTCTCATCTTTCCTAGGCATGGGGTAAGCATCCAAATCTGTGTAACTAATTTCCTGTAGTCCACACAGAACCTGATGCTGCCATCCTTCTTTGGCGCCAGGATCACTGGGGAGGCCCAGGGACTGTTGGACTCTTGAATCACCCCTAGTTCCAACATCTCCTGTACCTCCTCCCTCAGGGGCTGTCTGACTCTCTCAGGCACCCTATAAGGGGCCTGCCTAATAGACCTTTGGAGTCCTGTATCCACCTGGTGCTGCACTAGGAGGGTGCACCCTGGTTTCCCAGTGAACATGTTCCCAAATTTATGCAAAACTGCTCAGATTTCTCGAACCTAGGTAGGAAATAGCTACTGGGACATTGCTACCCTTTCCACTGAGGTGTCAGCCCGAGCCTCACTGAGGGGATCAGCCCCCAGATCTCCCTGAGACTCCTCCTACAATCCACTGCAAATGCTCAGCACTAGGGTCTCCCTATCATGGTAAGGTTTTATCATGTTAACATGGTACAATTTGTGCTTCTGCCATCTGCCTAGCAGTTCCACCATGTAGTTAACATCACTTACCTTTCTTACCACCTTGTAGGGACCCTCCCAAGCTGCTTGCAGCTTATTGTGTCTGACAGGAATGAGAGCCATTACCTGTTGCCCTACACCATACTCTCCAGCTCGAGCATTTCTGTCATACCACACCTTTTTCTGTTGTTGGGCTTCTGCCAGGTTCTCCTGGCCAAAGTCCATGAGTTCCTTGAGCCTTATCCTGAGGTTTAGGACATATGCCACAACAGACTCCTTGTGAGACTCGCACTCACCTTCCCACTCATCTCGAATTAAATCTAGAGGTCCCCTCACCCTATGCCCATACAGCAACTCAGAGGGTGAAAAATCAGTGGATTTCTGGGGAACCTCTCTGTAAGCAAACAGATGGGGCAAATATTTGTCCCACTCCCTCTTAAACTGATCTGCAAATGCCTGTAGGATGGACTTGATTGTACAGTTTAACCTCTCAACAAGACCATTAGTCTGGGGATGGTAGGGGGTGGTCTTTATGTGCTTCACCCCACAGGACTTCCACAGACAAGCCAGCAGGTCTGACATGAAATTGGCACCTCTGTCAGTCAGTATTTTTTTGGGAAACCTACCCTGCTGAAAATCTCTAACAAAGCATTTTCCACCTTTTCTGCCTCAGTGGAGGACAAAGCCACTGCCTCAGGGTATTGTGTAGCATAATCCACTACCACTAGGATATACTTTTTCCCTATGGAACTTGGGGTACTCAGAGAACCCACAATATCCATAGCAACCCTCTGAAATGGCTCCTCAATCACAGGCAAAGGCATCAAAGGAGCTCTTGCCTTGTCTCCTACCTTGCATACCTTTTGGCACTGCTAACAAGTCCTGCAGTACCCTGTTACATCTCTGGAAATTCCAAGCCAAAAGAAGTTCTGCATAATACGCCTCCTTGTATGTTTTATGCCCATATGACCTGCAAAGGAAAAGGCTCTAGGCACTACCAACTGCTGTACTCTCTCACCTTCTAGCCCTCCCTCAGGGGTCCACTCTCAGTATAGTAACCCTTTGTCCCAGTATACATATTCCCCCTTTCCTTGAGAATCAGGTTCCTCCCTTGCTACCTGCCTCAGGCCTTGCAATGTAGGGTCTGAGAGCTGAACCTTTCTCAACTCTCTCGTTGTAACCCTTCCCAGCTCCCCTTCCACAGGAACTCTGGCAACATCTGACAGTGGTGCCTCACTGTCAGCCTGGGTACTACTACTCACCTCTACGTTTACAGTCCCTCTGTCCAAGGGAACATCAGTACCCATAAGCAGCTGTGGCTCACATTCAGTCTTACTGCTACATAGTAGCTCCCTCCCTGAAGTAACCACCTCACCAGTCCTGGCTGCAAGCATGCAGTCTATCTGGGTCTCCCCCAGGCTACTAGACCCACATGCTTGTCTCCTAGCCTCACTGCGTGTAACTGCATAAGCACATGGTACTGCCTCATCCAAATCCTTCCCTGTCAGGACACCTGCAGGGTGGTAGTTTAGTACCCCTGTTGTCTCAAGACAACCTACTATTGGCATTTTGTTTTTCCCACCTTGCCTCCATGGACACCTGTATGCCACATGGCCCCAGGAGTTGCATTCAAAACATTTAACCCTAGCTCCTGGACATGTACCTGGACTAGTGGCTTCCCCTGCTACTGGCAGATTCTGTTGGGGCAGTCTGTGCTGCACACCATGGGTCCCTTTAGACCCATCAGCAGTACTGGGTCCCCTTCCTGTGCATGGCTGCTCTGCTTGCCAGGTATAGGTCTCCCTTCTTCCCCAACTCATGTGAACTAGCACATTGTCTATCAGGTAACCAGATCCTCATGTCCTCAGGTAAAGTGCTAAGGGCTTGTTCCCTCACCAAAAGGTCTGCCAGCCCTTTAAAAGTGGTGACCTGACATCCATTCACCCACCTATAGAAATAAGTGCTCAATTCAGCAACATATTCACACACACTTTCATCTGCCTTGCGTCTCTGCTCACAAAGCTTTTTCCTATAGTTTTCAGGTGTTAGCTTAAACAGTTCTAAAAGACATTTCTTTACAGCAGTATAATCAAAACATGCAACGTCAGACATTTTAGCTAATGCAGTTACAGTTTTACCATGGAGTAAGGGGGTCAGGAACTGTTCCCAGAGCCCTTGGTCAACTGTTTACATACCCTCTCAAACATATGAATGAAACTATCAAAATTATCCCCCTCTTTAAACTGTGGAAGAAATTTACTGACCTTTTATGCTTCTGGGGTCCAGTTAATCCATTCCCCATTACCTCCATGACTCTGGCGAAGAGTCAGCACCTCCTTCTCATAGTGCCTCTCTCTCTTGTTCCTCAGCTTGCAGACATAACAGTTTCTCCTTCTCCTCAGCCTGAAACTGTTGCAGTTTCTCATTTGCTTTTGATTCCACATGCCTGGCCTCCAACTCAAGTCTCTTTAGCTCCAGCTGGATTTTTAAGTCCACTGCAGAAAGGTTGATCTGTCCATTCTCCGAGGGAATTATATCTCCACTGCCAGTCTGATTGTCCTCCTGGTTGCTGTTTTCTGATGCAGCTGTAACCAAGGCTGCAGTCAGGTCTGCCTTAGTCAGGTTTCCATGCACCAGACCCCTAGCCTGGCACATCTCCACCAGCTGGCTCCTTGTGAGCTTTCCATACTCCTCTGCTGACATGCTGCCTGCTCACCCTGACTAACTAAGCTAACAAAAGAAATAAAACAATTGTGATCTGAACTCTGAGTATTTACTGTGTGGCTGTTTTAGAGTACAAAACACCTTCAAAGCTCACTGTACACAAGCTACAGGATTCACTCTACCCACACCACTACAAGCCAATTAGTATTTGCCAACTAATTAATATGTGATGTGGATGTCCCATCACTGCCAAACACATGTGAGGCTATCCCAACCACTACCACCAATTAATATGTGCAGATATCCCAACCACTGGCACCAATTAATATGTGACGCCCGTGCCCTGGCCCAGCAATCAAGGAGCCTCAACCGTCACCATTAACACCAGAGAGAGGGTCTCATATATGAGGAAAGGATAACAAATACACACAGTAAAGTGCAATTTCCTTTAAGAGCACACAGAGATCACAGTCAGTCCGGGGCTAGTTGCTCCCTTGCGCTCTAGGTCCCCAATAAGACTCCCCACTGGCGAAGCAATAGGGTCCAGATCTCAGCCTAGCTGGGCAAGCTAAAATCTCCAGCATCCTCTCTTTCCAACCAGTGCTTTGTGTCCCTGTCTAAGTAGCTCAGACACACACACACACACACACACACACACACACACACACACACACACACACACACACACACACACACACACACACACACACACACACACACACACACACACACTTTGAGATAAGAGTTTACACAACCGCACAGACATTTCTGGGGAAAGCTGGCACAGGTTCTCCAGCTGTGCTCCTTTTTCCAGACTATACAGTAGTAATTACTGCCACCACCCAGCTAATATTTATCAGCTACTCAAAGGCCCTTAAAAGGGTGTCCAATTATTACTGTGAAATATTATTATCCAATTGGTAGATGTGACTAAACAGTCTCAAGGCTTATTAGAGTGACCTGGTACAGGATCCTTGAATACATGCAATGTACTCTTAGAGCTTAACTTATCTCTACACAAATCAGCCACAGTTAAAAGGTTTTAAAATATTTAACCACAAGACAATACTTTCTACTACACAGTCAGTGCTAGTCAAGAGAGTTCAGAGATCACACAGAAATACTTAAAGTAAATCAGTAGTACCGTTCTGACATCACAGAAAAACACTTGGTCTAATATTTCTAGCTTCTAGCTATCTACAAGAAAACACACTTCTAAAATAACTTACTTACATAGAGCAACAAGCGGTACTGTGAGTTGGATAGTCAGACAAAATGCTTAATAATTTCTGGTTCTCACTGTTTAAATTGAAACTGCAGTTCTGCTAAAACATTGCATCATGTCACACTTTCCTGGAGTTCCCAGGCTACACATTAACTGCATTTACATTCTTAACATCTCCCTTTTGTTATGTTGCAGCTTGTCAGGAACAGAGCAATAAAATACATTTGCATGTTTAAATCTAGCAATTTAACTCTTGGTTAAAACAATAGAAATCATTTCTTCATCTAGACTTTTCGGCACCACTGTCTACATGAAAGGGTCACCACATTCTTTACTTTGGTCAGTAGAGTGCACTGTTGTCACATTTTTTTCAGTTCCACATCTAACAGCAGTTTTTTTTTTCCATTTAAGACAACAAGCCTGTAGTTTACATTCATATTTACAAATGATAGAATTATCTGCAAAATTCTGTCTGGCTAGGCTGGCAGCCTTCACCCTTCTCTACCAGTCTTCACAAGGCTCATATGCTAAAGTTTGTTCTGACAAACTGTGAAAGTATGAGGAATGTTTTATCAGCAGTTTCTTCTCCTGAGACAAAATCTGCTTTGAATAAGTTAGTCTTGTCTATTGCACAGGTCACTACTCATTGTTTCTGGTCTTTGTATCACTCTGTTGATACAGGGCTATGGCTGTGTACTATTTTGAGGAGATTTGCATAGTGGCATTCTCAGAACCTCCCAGATGATGTGAAAAATGAGATTTTAAATTCTCCCCTGAATAGAGATTTAATGTTTGGCCCTTCTGCTGCAGAGATAATCAAAACATGTGATGAAAGGGGAAAACTGATCCAGGGAATCAAGATTTTTAGCCCTCCTTTTCCATATTGTCCATGGGATTATTTTTCTCCTCATCCAGTTTTTGCAAAAAAAAAAAAAAAAAAAAAAAAAACCAGAATAAACACTCTCAAAAAATTCAGGTAGAGACATTTAGGAATATATGACAAGGGAGTTCCAAAAAGAAATCTCAAACCTCCCAAAACCAAGGACAGTCCAACCTGAATGACTGTTCAAGACTTTGTGGCCCCCCTTCCACCCTGACCCCTTTTTTATTCTAGAAAGTCTGAATCTCAGTTTTTCTTTTGGGTTACAGATTATTTCAAACAAATGGGTTCTGAATATCATTCATCAGGGTTACAGATTGCAGTGGGAGGAAATTCCTCCTCTTTCAATGGGGTTATTCCTCATCCTCCAGATTAGACTCTTTTGTTTCCACCTGTTCTTTATCACATGCTGTCCCAAGGAGTGATAGAACCCGTTCCTCCTTCCCAGGTGAGGAAGGGTTTTTATTCAAGGAAATTCCTAGTGCAAAAGAACGAAAATGCTTGGAGACCAGTTCTGTATCTTTCTTTCTTAACCTGTTTATGATAGTGCCACATTCAAAATGTCACTTCACAGCCTACTACTTTTCTTTCTCATTTAAGTTGCCTGGTAACAGTAGTCTTAAAAAATGCTTATCATCACATCCCTAGTCATTCAGATATTGGACGTTTCTTATTCTCATTTCTTCATATTTAGATGACTTGCTTATTTTTGCAGTCTTTTTCAAAGTGTCCGGAATCTCTGTTTTGCATGAGAGATCTCTTACCCAAGCTAGAATTCCAAGAAAACATTCAAAAGTCTTTCTTAACTCTTACACAGGATTTTGTTCTTGGGATATCAACTAGACACCCCTTCCACAGGAAAAATGAAATCTTTCTTTAATCTATTTCCAAGGTTTTCCATGTGGACTTCGGTCACTGTGAGAGAATACCTCAGGATTTTGGGTCTCATAGCATTTATGATTCTCATGATAACCCTGGCAAGACTCCACATGAGAAAGATACAGGGGTATCTGAAATCTCTTTGGTCACAACATCAACACCCTCTATCTTTTCAAATCCCAGTGCCAGGGTTTTTCAAAAGAGAAATCTTTTGGTGGAGACAACAGATATCCTTAAATCCAGATCTTCCTTTCTCCCTCCTTGCTGCAAAGCAGTCAGTCATCACAAACACTTTGGACTTTGCTTAGGGAGCAGTTTTCAGGAGAGATAAAAGTGCAGGGGGTATGGGACACCAAGGACAGATGCAAGCATATAAATATCAAGGAGATGCTTGACACTCAACTCTCTGATCCATCTTTGCTACCCAGAACCTCTTCAAGTGGTTATAGACAATACCAAAGTCATTTGGGACATCAACAAGCAAGCCTTGTACCCTCTTTGCAGACTAGGCATGTTTGCTAGGGAAAATAACTTCACAGCACAATCTCGCTTTACAGGCATCCTACATTCCATCAGATCAAAACTGTGTGTTAGGCAAGCAGAGGAGGATTTGGGCATATTCTCACAAATGGAAACTAGGTGAGAGGGTCTTCCAATATTTGATCCAGCTATGGGGAGTTTCTCAAGTAGACCTTTTTGCCTCCTCTCTGAACAATCAACTGGTAAGATTCTATTCAGGGTCTCCATGCAAGAAGGCCTAAAAGACATATGCCTTTTCTTTTCCATGGACAGGAATGTTCTTTTATGTTTTTCCACCCTTTCCACTAATATCCAGGGTACTTCTGAAGATTCAGAAAGAATGCCCCAAGATCATTTTGGTGACTCACTTCTGACCTAGGCAGCCATAGTTCTCTCTTCTTTTTGGAAATGGCCAAAGGCAATTGCCACAAGCTTCCTCACAGTCTGGATTTACTCATACAAGAACAGGTGTGTTAGATACTGCCCAACATCAGTCATCTTCAGTTGACTGTATGGATGATGGGATCTTAATTTCTTTGGGTACCTTTTTATTGAGGAAGTGCAGCAGGTACTAATGGAGGCAAGAAAGACTGCTACTAGAAAATCATATATTAGCAAATGGAAAAGGTTTTCTAATTGGTGCCAACATTCAGGGCTAGTTGTTCTCTGGTTTTACAATATATGTTTGAGTTACTATCCTATTCCTCTTTCAAGATTCATTAATCATCCATTTCAGCATGTGCACCCATGGATCCTCCTCTTTCAATGCAGTCTCATGTAAAATGATCTTGAAAGGTGTTTTGCATAAGATACCTCCAAGAAAACTGGTGGCACATCCTTGGGATCTTAATTTTGTGTTAGAGAAGCTAATACTTGTTCCATTTGAACCAGTTAATCTGGTTGACTTGAGGTTCTTAATATGGAAAATAGTTTTGCTTATTGCTCTGACCACTACAAGAATGGTGTCTGAGTTGCAACCTCTTACAGTGAGTCAACCCTATGTCATAGGGACAGGGTTTCTTTGAGAACTAATATTATTTGTATGCCCAAAGTAGTATCTGAGTTTACTTTAAGCCAGACAATCCGTCATTTGATGTTCTTTCCTGAACCTAAAAATAAGGGAGAAAGGATACTGCTTACCTTGACTATCCACAGACAACTTGGGTGCTGTCTTGACAGAATCAAATCTTTTAGATCTTCAGATTAATTGTTAATTTCTTGTGAAGGTAAGAAGAAGGGACAATCTGTGTCAAAACAAACTATTTCCAAATGGCTGTCAAAGGCTATTACTGTATGTTATACTGACCATAACAAAACTGTTCCAGGTAGGGTCAAGGCCTACTCTACCAGGGTCTTGACCTCATTTATGACTCTTTGGAAAGAGTTCGATTCTAGAAGTATTCTAGAAACTGCTACTTGGTCCTCTGTACCTACTTTTACAAAGCTCTGTAAGCTTGATTCCTTCTATAGGTCCAGATCAAGCTTTGCTAGGACCATTCTTCAGGGGCGCATGTACTCTTCTCCTTCCACCTCCAAATGTAGTTAGCCAGGTAATCTAACCATATAGCTAAGGCTACTGCAGCAGTGATCAATATGATGAACATAGTACAGTGGTGTAAGTTGAACTTACCATAGTAGTTGATGTTCGAATGATCACTGCTGCAGTAGCCCCTCTCTCCCTCGCTCCATCTGTCTTATTTTTTGTTGTGATTTTTATGCCGGGGTGGGGACATTTTATTTTTTGCTGTTCCTAGCATTGTCCTTTCAGGGCTCAGTCTCCCTGTCTCTGCTGACAGGACAACTCTAAAAGGCTTCATGCCCGAAGTTGTCTTATAGTCAGCTCAGCTTGAGCTGCTTGGCAGTTTGGTTACATGGAAGTCACCCTAAAGATTTGGCCAGCTATTATATCTCTGCCAGGATATAATCCATATAGCTAAAGCTACTGCAGCAGTGATCATGCGAACATCTACTGTTATGGTAAGTTTCACTTATACAACTGTACTTTTTTAAGTAGTAAGCTGAGGTATACGAATTTGAAAATGAATGGAGATGCACTTAAGAGATCCCTGTATGTGTAGTACGTCACTTACAAATGTAAATAGAGTTCTATGTAAAAAGCAGTCTTTGTGGTTGTAAATACAGTTTATACATGATGAGTCATATTAATTTGAAGCACATATTCACTTTTTACCTATGCAAATGTGTTTTACGTTAATTATCATCACTGTCATGCTTATCATAATTTACATACATATTTAACTTATGTAGCAATCATTAATGATAGTTGTGGTGCCAAATTCTTGTTTGTAATTGCCATTTGTTTTTAATGGTACATTAGTAAAGAAAATTCTGTGACAGTACATCTAATGTTGCCCTTTTCATTCTTCCTCAACATATGGGTTACAAATACGACCTCGGATCAGACTTGGCTGCATTTCACAGACATATGGGTCCAACTCTTGAGCTCTTCCCTCTACCATAATGTCCCAGCCATCCTACAGTATCTCAGATATTGTTTGCTGCCATCTTGCACGAATGTGGATCCTCTCTCAGAGCTTAGTGGTAGCCTTTTTTGTGAAAATTATGAGTAGTTTTCCAATTCCTTTGACCTATACGCATACATATTTTATCTTTTTGCTGTCCTCCTTCTGCCTTTTCTAGGTCTTTTCTATGTTTTTGGTAGTCTCAAGTATACCATTGTTTGTATCTTATCTTTCTTTGATATTCTTTCTTTCTTTCCTACCAGAGTTGGTAGTGCCCTCTTGGCTATAAAAAAAAAAAAAAAAAAAAACTACTGGTATTTTTTTTTCCATTTTCCTTGTTAGTAATTATAGGCAAGAAACTGAATGGCTTTAAGAAATGCACTTCCTGTGGCAATCAGTGCTCTATATACCAACATTCCTCATAAGGTAGGTTTGGAAGCTCTGGCCCATTGGCTAAATGTGGCTGGCTTATATGAACCAGACTTCAATTCCTTCCTGGTAGGTCTTGCAGAACATGTCCTTACCAATAACGTCTTCTTTTATCAGGATACTTGCTACTGACAAACCAAGGGTACAGCGATATCTTTTGCCCCAGTCTATGCTGACCTATTCATGGCCTTCATTGAAGATCAAATCATTTATGATAACAGCCACAATACCTCTTTGGATGAAACTGACATCTGGAGACGTTATTTGGATGATTGCTGGATGGTATGGAGGGCAGATGTAGAGTATCTAGCTGAATTTATATCTTACCTGAATGACAACAAATGGGGTCTACAATTTACAGTAAACTATCATGTAAGTACTATCACCTTTCTTGATGTTCTGGTCAACAGACAACCTGACCACACTTTAAGTACACAGGTCTTCAGGAAGTACCCCGAATACAATACTGTCCTCCATGCATCCAGCTTCCATCCTCCTCACATCGCTAGAAATATCCCGAAGTCTCAATTCATAAGAATGAGGCGGATTTGTTCCCATGAAGCCTCTTTTCAAGAACACAGACAGGACCTGACCAACAGATTCAGATCCAGGGGATATCATATGGGTCATGTTCTGCAAGCAAGTAACTGGGCCAATACACTTCACAGGGAGGATTTGTTAACCTACAAACCATGGAACAGGGAGGAACCCCAACCTATCAGGTTTGTAACCACTTATGCCAGGAATTCTGATTTATTAATCAACAGCATACACAGACACTGGAACATATTACAATGTGATCAAGAACTAGCCAACATAATACCAGACAGATGCCTGTTTTCATTTCGCAAAGGTAAGAACTTGGCATCTTGCTTTAACCATTATAAACATATTCATGATACTGGGCACGCTCACTCACAACAAACCACCTTGACTGGTGAACCTCTGATTGGCTGCTTCCCATGTGGCCACTGCATCAATTGTGATAAAGTAACCAAATCTAAACAATTTATGAGTAAAAATTGTGCCATGGTTTATGACATCCAATTTTTTGCTAATTGTAGCAGCGACTGGTTAGTCTATTTGGCAACATGCACCTGCAGGTCCTTTTACATTGGACAAACATCTCGTCCTCTCAGGCTGAGAATCTCTGAACATGTAAGTAACATGAAAAACAAAAAAGTTAATAATGCCCTGTATAAACATTGTTTGACACATAAAACTGCAAAATTTTCTTTCATGATCATTGATATTGTCAAGGGTAATAAATTTAATAAAACTGGATGGCATTCTATTCTAGATTCTAAAGAAAAGAAATGGACTGTAAAGTTAGGTGGATTATTCCCACCTGGCCTTAATGAGCAATTTTGAAAATGAACCAATGGAGTTGCACTTGAATGTATTTAAACAGTAGCATTTGATTCCTCTGGTTTACACTGATGAAGGCTGTGTTTTTTTACCAGCCGAAACCAGTCTGGTTACTTGTTTTTATGCTATAATAATTAATACATGTCTTTTTCAGGTCACAGTTTGCTGGCTCAACATTTTTTTTGGATCTACTCCAAAGATGTCAGAGCCATCCTTGCCTCTCAGAAATTTGGCACTTGACAGCATCAGTCCTGTTCCCTCCTCGAGGCATGGATTGGGACAGGGTTAATGCTTGGCCACTTTAGAGGTTTTGCCCACAATACAACTGGCCATAGCTTCTTCTTGTCCATCTGCTTTTGAGGTAGTGGAGAGGACCTTCTCACATCTAAGAGATCCAGTGTCTCTGTTCTTCTTTGGTTTTATTCCTATTCCTCCTGCGGGTCCAAGCTCTGATCCCATTACTCCTATTCCTCAGGGACAGCCAGTACCAGCTAGCATCTAGACAGCTTCCCTATAGGAAATTCCCCTCTCTTTGGATACTTCCACAGGGCATCCCATTGAGGTGGTTCCCCATAAGAGAATGTGCAAAAAGGGGCATATAGATTCCCTATAGAATATTTCTCAGAGGACACTGACTTTGAGGAAAGGAAAGGGTTCCCAGATCTCCACTCGATGATGTCTCATTTGGAGACATCTTTGAGATACTTGGGCAAAAGGGTGGCTGGTCTTCAGATGCTCCCTTCCCAGAGGAGTCAGTTTTTCTGGAAGCTTTTGGTTCCAGCCCATCTACATCTTGGATGACTCCCCCCCCCCCGATGAGCTTATCAACCTAGTCTCTCGTCGGACATGGAAATAACCAGACTCTGTCGAACCATTTCCCCAACGCCCAGATAAAATTTTGGCACCACTGAAGGACAGGTCCTTGTTGATGCTATGGTTGTGGTGGCAGCCACAAAAAAGGAGCTAGCTGAACAGTGCTCCTCTGTCTATCCACCTAATAGGGAGTCAAGGGAGATGGACAGATTTGGGAAGTGCATATTTGCTTCAGCTACCTTTGCTCTGAGGACCCTGTATTATTTAGTGCTCTTTACTAGGCTGCAGAGGGATTTGACCTAGGAGCTCTCTAGATCTCTCTGAGTCCATGTCTGTGGAGGTCTATAAAAGATCATCTTCACAAATGGCCAATCTATTTTTCATTTCCAATGCATCCATGAGGTTGATATCCCATGCTGCAGAGGGTACCTCATTAGTGGCTGGTTCAGGCATTGCTGTTAGGAGGCATGCCTGGATGTGGTTGTGTGATTTTGAGGAGTCTTTCAGTTCTTTTTTCATCAATGCTTCTTTTGATCGAATGCCCTTGTTTGGCCCTTCTGTTAAAGAAATACTTTCCCGCAGTGAACAAGAAGGAAAGACACATTCTGCCATAGGGATTCACTTTTCTACCCATCAACAGTCCTTTTCCTGGAATCAATGAGCTGGCAAGAAAATGTGGCTCCATAAGTCCCAGGGGTCTTTCCAGGATCCACTTGGGGACAACCCATCCAGGGGCAGAGGGGAGAGTTCAAATGGAAGACGCCATCCTCTTGGCAGAGGAGGTCTGCAAAACCAGGGTTTCTGAGACTCCTAGATACACCCTTTCAGTATTCTTGAAGAGTTGCCTGACTGCTCACCTCTGGAGGCAGTCGGGGTGGTGCTTGTCCTTGCACCCAGATGCCTGGGCATCTATAATAAAAGATTCTTGGGTGCAAAAATAACATCCAGGGGTTATTTCATACCATTTTTTTCAGATTCCACCAACCAAAAGAAGAAAGATTCACAATGTTTCACCCAGTCAGCACTAGAGATCCAAAAGATGCTAAACAAAAGAGTCATCCAGGAAATCCCACCAGACCAAAGAGGATTCAGAACTCACTCAAGGTTCTTTTTAGTGTCAAAGAAGACAGTGGACCTGAGACCAATTTTGGATCTAAACAACCTGAACTTATTTATGAAGAAATAAAGTTCCGAATGGTCATGGTTCATTCCATTCTACCATTTTGGCACAAGGATGATTGGATGTGCTCAAGTTGATCTTCAGGAAGCATACTAACACATCAAGTTGAACAGGTGCCTCTGAAGTTACCTGCTGTTCTGGCTGGGGGTCAGTCTGTATCAGTTCAGAGCCCTGTCCTTTGATCTCAACACAGCCACCAGAGTGTTCACCAAGTATATGGCAGTGGTGGCAGGTCACCCAAGACTGCAGGAATTCCAGGTGTTTCCATACTTAGATGACAAGCTCCTTACTGCCCCAACTGGACATCTCTTAGAGCAGTCTAGGGGCTATTTACTGCAACAATGTAAAAGACTAGGCATTACTGTCAATATCCCTAAATAAAAATTGCAAGCATTTCAGAGCCTGGAGTTTGTCAGTGCTCATTTGAACACAGTAAGTTAGATTGCCTCTCTGCCTACACATTGTGTGGATACAGTCAAGCTTCAGCTTCTTCAGATTCTTCATCACCCTGCTCCTCCAGCCAAACTGATTCTACAGGCTCTGGGTTCAATGGCAACAGCCATAACATTAGATGTTATGTAGTCCTATCTCACTATAATTCTTGCTGGATGGGTTCGGATCCAATATTCGGCTCCGACTGGGCCGATACAAAAGCTCGGGAGCTTTTACTAGTTTGAGGCTAACCCCTATCCCATGGTGCCTCACAGCAATTCCCCAGATCTCTTTTGCCGTGAAAGCTTCGAGGTTGTGTCTTACTGGCTCGTTGGCTAAGTAACAGTTTTATTTATTAAATCTAGTCCTTTTCTCAACTTTTCGTATTCTATCACAGTCTTTATTACTGTTAATCTCTTTGTGTGACTGTTTTGAGAGTTACTGACCCCTATTTTCCCCCTTAAGATTGTACGGCCCATTTAACGTAGAGGGCCGTAGTGCCCATTTAAATTAGAGGGCATTTCCTCCCTGAGTGTGTGTCTTATATAAAAAAAATATATATATATAACTCCTTTCTTTCTTTCACTATCTTATTGTTAGTAGTTAGTTATTGTTGTTGCCTTTTCTAGCTAGACTATAGTTTTTCAGTCAGAATGTCTAAAGAAAAGGATAGAGAGCATAAGGACCATCACCCTTCGGAGTTTAAAAAATGTGATAGATGCTCACAAAAAATGTCTTTGACAGACAGTCACACCAATTGCATGTTCTGTTTAGGTGAAGCTCATTTGCAAGAGCCCAGTACCTTTTGCCATGAGTTTAGTACCAGGGTCTTGAATGAGAGGAAATGAAGACTAATTGATAGGGGTCTTATGACCACTTCCTTCCAAGAACAGCTGAAACTCAGTCAGGCAGCTCCTAAGTCTTCAAAATGGAAATCTTTGGCCTCAGCTTCAGAGCCATCGAAAAAGACCAAAGCATCGGAGCCAAGGAGTTCTGGATCCGATTCAGCTTCTTCCACATCGGTACCATCGGTCTCCTCGGTGCCGAGGCAACCTTCAGTACCGAGACATTTACCTGATATTGATCCTGTGTCACCTACTTTGAGATCTCCTATTTTGGAGAGGAGGAGATCTCCTTCTGTCTCCACCAGATCCTCCAGGACACTCTCAGATGAGGACATTGAAAGGGTGGTGAAGAGGTTGCTTTCTGATCCAGCTCTGGCAAAGAAATTTGCCCCTCCGGACCCAAAGGCTTCAGAGCCAATCTTTTTACATGCCACTGTTCCTCCTCTGACTGCTTCGCTCTCGGATCCCATCACTTCAGGTTCTTCAGTCTTGGATCCGTCGGTTCCGGGGATCCTCCTCACTTCCTTGGAACCGATTACTCTATTCTTGGTGACTCAGTCTGGAGCCGAGGGATCTGGGAGCCAACGGTCTCAAGTCAAATCCGAGGGAGACAGTCACCCTGGGTTTTCTTCGGAACCGACCCTCCCTCTCGGTGCCTCAGCTCGACTGCTTGGCTCCCACATCTGCTTCGGAGCCATTCCCCCTTGCTTGGGGCCGACCATCCATCTCCTCGGAGCAGAGGTCTTCTTATGAGCAGGGGGAAAGGCTTTTGAAGCTATAGAGAAGGCTTTATCTTCTGCAAAAGCCATACCTTTGGAACCTGTGTCCCACCAGCAGCAGGCAGCAACCTCTTTCCCCTCTGCCACCCCCACAGTGTAGGGAACCAGAGACCCAAGCAGCCCCTACTGGAGGTGCCCCCTCTTCTGAGACCTCCCCAGATTATCCCACTGGAGAGCTCCCTCGGAAGAGACTGTGCAAGAAGAAGCATGTTGTCTCACCTGAGTCTGTCATTTCTGACACTGATTTGGAGGAATCAGAGGGGTCCCCTAGATCCCCCTCTGAGGATGTCTCCTTTTCTGACATCCTAGAAATCCTTAGACAGAGGGGTGACTGGAAGACCACTAACCCTACTGAGGATGAATCAGTGTATCTCGAGGCCTTTGGTTCCCGACCTTCCACCTCCTGGGTGACACCGGCTTATGACCAATTCTTAGGGGTCATATCATGGAAAGCCTGGACCTCCCCAGACTCAGTGGAGCCCATCCCGAGGAGGCCAAATAAATTCATGACAGCACCTGAAGATAAGACTTTTCTTACCAAAGGAGTTCCCATTAATGCTATGGTGGTAGCAGCGGCCACCAAGAAGGAATTATCTGAAACATCTTCTAATATTCATCCTCCTAACAAGGAGTCTAGGACAATGGATAGGTATGGGAAGTGTACCTCCTCTTCAGTGGCATTTACACTAAGATCGCTGAATTACCTTACCCATTTTTACTCGTCTTCAGAGGGATCTCTTGAAGGAGTTGGGAGATACCCTCCAGGGTTCAATAGCTCCGGGATCCATGGATAAGGTTTCTGTGCAGCTCTCCACCTTTACGTTGATAGCTAACTCCTCTATGAGGCTGATATTGTATGCAGCAGATGGAGTGAGTAGGGCAGCTGCAGCAGGAATATCCCTCCGGAGACATTCTTGGATGCGTCTTTGTAATTTCACAGAACCCTTTAAGTCTTCCTTCACTAACGTCCCCTTATCCCCTTTGATGGTTCATCTCTTTTTGGACCCCAGGTGAAAGAGACTTTGACCAGGTGAGAGCAGGAAGGGAAAACCTTATCTGCCATCAGAGTCCATTTCCCCCTCCCATCTAGACCCCATCCCAAGGGTAATACAGGAGGGAAAATGTGATTCCGTAAATCCCAAAAAGGTTTCCCTCAGGCACAAGGTCAACCCTCCCCTAGAGGCAAAAGGGGAGGATATAATGGAAGATGCCACCCTCATGGCAGAGGAGATCCGCAACATCAGGGAGATAGAGAAACCTTCTCTGATCGTCCCTTCCATCGCCCCTGAGGAGTTGCCCTCTGGAGGCAGTCGGGGGTCGTCTGTCGCTGTATCCAAGCACCTGGCTAAATATCTCGCAAGATCGTTGGGTACACACCATAATATCCAGAGGTTATCCGATTCCCTTTGTTTCAGAACCCCCAACAAACCAGTCTCTACCAGACGTGCCACCCATTCAACTAGACCGTGCAACATCAGAGGTCATCTCGTTGCTGCAGAAAAGAGTCATCCAAGAAGTCCCCACAGAGCAAATAGGATCCGGAACTTCCTCTCGATTCCTTTTAGTTCCAAAAAAGACAGGGAACTGGAGATCAGTCCTAGATCTCTGCAGGCTCAACAAGTCCGTAAAGAAATTGAAGTTCCGAATGATCATTCTGCAGTCGATATTCCCTTTTATCGGGAAAGACAATTGGATGTGCTCAATAGATCTTCAGGATGAATACTACCACATCAAAATGGACAGGCGCTCCAGGAGACACTTACTCTTCTGGCTGGGAGCCAGTCATTTTCAGTTCTGAACACTGCCCTTTGGTCTCACTACAGCCCCCAGAGTGTTCACCAAATGCATGGCAGTGGTAATGGCTCACCTAAGACGTCAAGGATTCCAGGTGTTTCTGTGCCTAGATGACTGGCTCCTCACTGCTACCACCAAGCATCAACTCATCAGAACCAGGGACAAGACTCTATCCTTGTGCACCAGTTTAGGCATCACAATCAACCTAAAAAAAATCAGCCTTATTTCCTTTGCAGCACATTGTATTCTTAGGCTCAGAAATAGACACAGCCACCATGTCAGCAAGACTAACACCAGAAAGAGGAGAGTCTCTATGCAGTCACGTCAGATCCTTGCTAAACAGTCAAAAAGTTCAGGCCAGGGTAGTCCTTCAAGTTCTAGGGACTATGGCTTCCTCCATCCTATTAGTTCCTCTAGCCCATCTATACATGAGAATACTTCAGTGGCTGCTATTTGCCCAATGGTCGATGCAAGACTTTCCATTGTCTCATCAGATTTTCATAACAAACACCTGCAAGAAGGATCTGACATGGTGGTTGCACACAGAACAACTTCCACTTGTTCCTCCCCAAGAGAAAGCAGTTTTGACCAGGGACGCTTCCCAGATAGGGTGGGGGGGGGGGCATTATCTGGAAATGACAGTCCAAGGTACTTGGCAGAACCACAAGAACCACTTCCACATCAATGTTCTGGAGATGAGAGTGGTGCTATATGCATTGTAAGCACTTCACAGCTCCCTTCCCACCAGGACAATTGCGATCCATTCAGACAACATGTCTGTTGTGTGGTACATAAACAAGCAAGGGGGAACCAAATCTTACCCGCTTTGCCGAGAGGCCTTAAGAGTTTGGAAATGGGTGATGGCTACTCAATGTTTTCTGGTAGCAATGCACATCTCGGGAAAATCCAATGTGAAAGCAGACAAACTCAGCCGAGCAATTCTGATGCCTCATGAGTGGACCCTGAATGCAGAAGTTGCGAAAGAGATCTTTCACAGATGGGGCCAGCCTTGCTGCGACCTATTCGCCACTCACCTGAACACCAAATGCAGCAGCTACTTTGCCCTAATTCCCCATCTGGGGATGTCACCCAGGGATTCTCTAGTCCACGATTGGCCCCCGGGACTTCTTTATGCCTTCCCACCTTTTCCTCTCATCCCAAAGGTAATACAGAAAGCAAAGCAGTTGAGGAGTACCCTGATCCTCATTGCTCCTTACTGGCCTCGACAAGTATGGTTTCCCTTCCTGTGGCCCTACCTGTTGGAGGAACCGTGGATTCTGGAACCATCTCCAGACCTCCTGATCCATCAGTCGGGGCAGTTCCATCCCACTATCCACAACCTCAAATTGACAGCATGGCTGCTCCAGTTCCACGAATAGCCAGGTGCATCCCCCTCTCCCCTTCTGTCAAACACATTCTGATCTCATCCCATAAGCCTTCCACTCAAAAGTTATACTCCAGCAAATGGAAAAGGTTTTCTATTTGGGCTACAAACCAAGGCTTAGATCCCTATATAGCTCCTATAGAATCCATTTTATCCTTCCTTGTGTCAATTTTTCATGAAAGAGCTGCAGCCACTACAGTCAGAGTTCAGTTAGCTGCCATTTCTAATTTCCATTTTGGCTTCATGGGAAATCCCATCATGTCACAGTCGTTATGCAAAATCTTTTTGAAGGGAGTTCTCCTTCTCAGGCCTTCAATCAAACAATCATCAGAACCCTGTGACTTAAACTTAGTTCTGACATCATTAATGTCTGCACCCTTTGAGCCCTCTTCTTCATCGGATGTAAAATTCTTATCTTGGAAAACACTATTCTTAGTAGCCATAACATCTGCTAGGAGAGTCTCAGAACTGCAAGCCCGTACTATTCAACCTCCTTACATTATTTTCCACAAGGATAGAATCTCACTCAGGACAAACCCTTCCTTTCTTTCCAAAGTATGCTCAGAGCATAATCTGAACACTACTATTGAGCTACCAGTGTTTTTTCCAAACCACTCTAATAAATCTGAGTACAGACTACACCAATTAGATGTGCACAGAATTCTCAGATTTTACTTACAGAGGACTAAAGAATTCAGAAAATCAGATCAATTATTTGTTTCCTTTCTGACAAGAATAAGGGCTTGCCTGTTTCCAAGTTTACTCTTTCAAAATGGCTTCCAGATTGCATTTCCTTTGCTTATCAAACTGCTGGCAAACAATTACCTAACAAAGTAAAAGGCCATTCTACTAGGGCGGTATCTACTTCATGTGCCTTTAGATCTAGGCTCCCAATTGATACTATTTGCACAGCAGCTACTTGGGCAAGACCACATACCTTTGTCACTCATTACAAATTGGATTTGGCCTCCTGGGACAGGTCATCTTTTGGGTCCTCTGTGCTAAAGAGTCTCTTCACTTGAGCCACCCGGGATAAAGGTGCTAGTGACGCTGTCCCATCTAGCAAGAATTATGGCGAGATAGAACTACATAACATAAAGAAGTTATGTACTTATCATAATGTTCCATGTTTGTAGTCCATCTCTCCTACATTCTTTCGTCCCTCCCTCCTACCCCTTTCCTGTTTCTGGAGGATCTGGTGGACTATACTGGTGCTGTCTGACCTGGTTATAGTTGTTGTCCACCTGGCATGGATAATATTACATAATTGTTTGTCTGTATGTATACAGTTTGTGATAATTCATACCTGTTAGGTACTTATTGCTTTCTTGCAAATAATATCTGGGGAATTGCTGTGAGGCACCATGGGATAGGGGTTAGCCTCGAACCAGTAAAAGCTCTCGAGCTTTAGTGTTGGCCGATTCGGAGCTGAATATCGGCTCTGAACCCATGCAGCAAGAATGTAGGGGAGATGGACAACAAACATGGAATGTTATGGTAAGTACATAACTTCTTTTTCCTCTGGCATGTTACTTTATGCGTGTTCTGCAATGGACCCTAGCTGTTCAGTGGTCCATTCTACAACATCCTTTGTCTTTTCCTCAAGCTGACCAGAGTATGCAAAAGTCATGTTTGTTGATGGATTTAGTCAGATGAGATTTGCATGGGTTGTTCATTTAGTCTTCCTATCCCAGTGGCCACGTATGCTTTCCAGTTGGGGTAGGGGAGTCATTTCTTAGGACTGACGGTTCAAGGCAGGTGGCCCCCCAGGAGACCAATTCACACATCAACATCCTAGACATGAGAGTAGTTCTATTAGCATTATAGGTCCTTCAAGATGTTTTCCCTGTAGGAACTGTTGTGATGAAAAACAACAACATGTCTGTGGTCTAGTACATCAACAAACAAGGGGGGACCCTTTCCTACTCCCTTTGTTGAGAGGCAATGAGAGTGTGGAAGTGGGCAATCTCTTCCAATTGCTTTCTAGTGGCAATGTGCATTCTAGGAAAAATCCAACATACTAGAGAACAAACTCAGCAGGGCCATTTTCTTACCTCACGAGTGGTCTTTCTGTCGGTGGCAGATAAGATCTTCCATCGTTGGGGCCAATCTTGCTGCAATCTGTTTGCATCTCTCTACAACAAAAAGTGCTGCAGGTATTTTTCTCTAATCCTTTCTCAAAAGGGGTCACTAAGAGATAATGTAGTCCATGTTTGGCCCCCCGGTCCCCGTTATACTTACCCACCACTACCTCTGATTCAAAAATTCTAACAGAAAGCCAGTTGGTTGAAGAGCTCAGTAATCCTCACAGCCCCCTTCTGGCCTTGCCAGGTGTGGTTCCCTTTCCTTTGGTCTCATCTTTATTATCCTCTATGGATACTGGACTCCAGTCTAAAACTTTTCTTGCATCCCTTGGGGATGAAGCATCCCAAAATTTCAGATCTCAAACTAACTACATGGTGTCTCCAATTCCATTAATAGCTAGACAGCCCAGGCTTTCCTCCCCTGTTTGACACATACTTTTATCTTTCCAGAAAATTTATACTAGGAAGATCTACAAAAGTAAATGGAAAATATTTTCAATTTGGGGTCTTGAGAAGAAAATTGACCCTTTTACTGCTCCTATTTCTTCCGTTCTGGAATTTTTAGCTTCTGTTTTTCAGGAAGGTTTTTCCACAATCAAAGTAGAATAAGCAGCTATATCAAATTTTCATTCAGGACACAAACTTCCTCTCTAGCTTCTTCCAAATTGTGCAAGGCTTTTTAAAAAGTTACTTTCTTACTCAGATTCTCAGTGAAAGATCCATCTCCTACTTGGCATTTGACAGTTGTACATTAGGAGCTGACAACAACCTATTGAACCTTCAGCCACCTTCAGCCAAAACTGATTTAAAATTGTTGTCTTGGAAATCAGCATTTCTAGTAGTAACTACATCTGTGAGGAGAATTTCAGAACTCCAGGCTCTATCATCCAAATCTCCTTACACTGTTTTTCAGAAAGGCAGTTTCCTTAAGAACCAACTCTTCTTTCTTAACAAAAATAACATCTGAATTCAATATCAAGCAAACAATTCATTTGACTGTTTTCTTCTCTAATATTTCAAATAAGGGAGAGTACATGCTACATCTTTTAGATGTACATAGGCAACTACATTTTTATCTACACAGGACAAAAGTTTTCAGGAAAACAGACCAGTTGTTTTCTTTCTTTCTCTCTGAACAGACTGGGATTGCTAGTTTCTAAAGTTACTCAGGCCAAATCAATTACTGATTGCATTTCTTTCATATATATTCAGTAGGGCCTCTCTCTATCAAAGCCTCCTAAGGCATATTCAGCTAGATCCATGACACTTCTTCTGCCTTCTGGTCTAGAACTTCATTGATGACATTTGTACAGCAGCTACTTGGTCGAATGCTCGTACCTTTATTACTCCTTATAAACTAGATTTGACTTCTAGCAGCAGAGATGCTTTTGATTTGGTAGCTATCCTGAGTATCCTTCCATGAGGGCCACCCAAAATTCATGTAGCCAGGGACTCTGTCCCATACACCGAGGAAGAACGAGAAGGACAACATCAGATATAAAGTTATGTACTCATTGTAACTATGCATCTGTGTTGTCCACTTTCTTTCTTTCTCAACTCTCCACTCTCTTTCCCCCTTCCAGTCATCTTCTGGATTGATCTTATGGATATTTTGGAAACTTTAGTTCCAAGTTTGAGCCCTGGCTTACTGTTATTTCCTTTTCCTTCTCTATCTCAGGATCTATAAGACAGCAAACTCAATCTGAGGTATTGTAGGATGGGTGGGGCATTATGAATAGAGGGAGTAGCTTGAGAGTTGGATCTGTAAGTCTGTGATATCCGGCCAAGTCAGGTCTAAATCACGGTATCAAAAAGTGATTTAATCGAATGGCACTTTACATCGAACTCCTGTTCATTGAGGTGCTTATAGTGAGTTCGTGGTACAATGACGATAGGATAATTTGCCCTTTCCTCACTGTAGTGTGATCTCGGAGTTGGTATATATAATTAGCAGGGGGTGTGGGGGGGACAGCCCCCCACAAGAGTGACTTCAATAAATGACATTTTTTATGTTAATGCCGTTTGATTACATCATTTTTCAGTTTCATAATATAGACCCGCCAAGTTGGGTCTGAGGTCTGATCAGTAACCCATACATTGAGGAGGAATGAAAATAGACAACACAGTTGCATAGTTATGGTGAGTACATAACTTTAATTTATTCTAACCCTGTCAGTAAAACTTTCTGTAAACTGGATAACTCTGCATTACCTACGCCCTTTCTCCAAATTCACTGAATTACACCTTGTGCCACAAAGATAGGTAGATGAGAGGTAGATTTTCATCATGCACTATCGTCTGTAGTACTGATTGCAGTGCAATGACAACTTTATTTGCAGTACTGAAGACAGCCCAGATTAATTTGTTTGAGTTTTTGCTTTCAGGTATGAACCTTCATTGCATACAGCCAAATGGCGGGCAAATGCAGAAGCCAACAAGAAAAGTTTATAAATAAAAATAAAACAATTATAGGGTATATGCAGCAAAGAGTACAACACTTATGGCATTATTATGACACATTCATCCTTGTAACATCTGCTTGACATGTCATAACTTGCATTTCTGTTACACATCATCAGGCCTTCAGGTAATGTCAGTTATTGAGAATGAGGAAACAGAGCAGATGACATTAGTTCATTTTTGGCACAGAACATACAAGTAATAATGACATACCTTTAAAGGGAATGTATTTCTGTCAGTTTTACTTTTTGGGAAATGTGGATAGGTAATCCAGCATTTTATACATATTTCCACATTCCTCATCTTACTGATTCTCTGTTATCACACTTTACAAACTGCCATATTTTATATAATGCATATTAAATGTTAATAATAATAAGAATAGTTGATTTTTCAACAACAAAGCATTTGTAACAGCAATTCACAGGGATTATAGAGAACATAGTTAGCATTTATCACACAGACTTAGGCCGTTCAATTTATATACAAAAATGTTTGTCAGTTCCATACCTCTCAACTGTCTAGATTTTTGCAGAATGTCCAGATTTTTGTCTCAAATTTTTGGTCTGTTCATTGTAAAATTGTTGTTTTCTGGCAAATCACCAATGATTGAACTCACTAAATAATGACATACATTTGAGTTTTCAGATTTCATATCCTTTATAAAATGAATGCTAACACAAATCATATTATTCTAGAAATGTATAAGTTTATAAGAACAATATTTAAAATCTGTCTCTGTTTTTGGGTCTTTGTCCCCCCATTATTTTAAGCTTTGTCCAGATTTCATGTGCTAACAGTTTGAGAAGTATGGTCAGTATTCAGTCTGACACCATAAGTAAAAGTATTTGTAGTCTAGATGTGCATCCAACATTATCTTGTCTGTTGCTCCCAACTCAGAGTATTTACAACTTGTACCACAGAACCAGGTGGCTGACAGATACATTTTCTTCACTCAGTGCTGTCCAGAGTTTTGATATCAGCATAATGGTGCCAGTCTCATTTGTTCTACTGATGGTATTCCAAATTAAAATTTGATTTTTGCCTTGGGAAGTGAACCATAGCTCACTGTTAGTGACATTTGCCAGTCAGCAGTGTGCAATGCAAATCGGCATGCAAAAAAAGATGAAGGAATAAAATTAAAGGATTGAAAACTGTATCTTTGTGATGTTTTCTCAACTTTGTTGCCTTATAATATTAAAATATTAAACATCACTACTTTTACACAAACGGCACTCTCTCCAGATTTGAACCTTGAAACCATGGCATTAACATGACATTTTTGAGATTATTTTCACTGTTTACTACATACACAGACATAGTATAAAGAAGAGAAATTAGTTTACATATATTGAAAGTATGGAATTGTTTCACTTTACATTAAGTGTCCAAGATACAATATCTTCTTACAGTTAACCTCTGTAATTTATCGGTAGTTATGCAGATGAATGGAATATTTGCAACAGTTAAGCTAATAATTCCTGTCAGGATAGTAATAAATGTTTGCAATACTGTTTGCAATATGTTTGCAATACTATTCTCTTCCCTTTCTTTTGTTGTCAGTATTTTCTTTTTCAGGCTTTTCTAACATGAATGTAATGTCACTTCAATTTATTTTGAAAATATGTTTTTGTGTATTTAACTGCTATGTACTTTAAATTGCACACAATTATTTACTCAGAAGTACAGTCAGGTCATAACTATTCATTAATACAGTTGTTATAAAAGTTATCTCCTAAGTCATTTAATGCAATCCCCCTAACATTTTGGTAACTCTGTTCTCCCTGACACCCCCTCAGTAAGTGTACATCAAAGTAGCAGCAGTGTGAAGTAATTATTCCTGCAGTAATACTAATCATTCAAACTCGCAAGCCCTTAGGAAGCAGTACTTCTCAGTGCTTATTCTTGTACTGCTTGGTCATGTGCACAGAATTGTGGAGGTCCTCAAACCATGTTTACCTGCCCGAAACTTTGTGCAAATTACAAAGCAGAGGCAGCCAGAAAACACTAAACCCAGTGTAAATCCATCAGAAGCAATATGTAAAAAACAAATAAAACACTGGAACCAAGGCAAAGCTTTGCAAAATTCCCAGAGTTTAATCAATCGCCTGCGTAAGTATGCATTTCTTTTAACAGTTTTTTTATATAACATAGTCTCAATAACAGACATTCCATTTTTAAAAATAGTAACATCTAAAAAGTCTATCCTATCTAAAGAAAGACACTTTTTATATTTCGAAAAGCGTAAAGAATTAGAAATATAATTATAAAACATGTCAACAGTATCTACATTTCCACGCCATATAACAAAAAGGTCATCCACAAAACACTGATGGAAGGCAATATTATACAAAAATGGATTTTCAGATGACAATACAGATTGACGTTCCTATACATATGCGTATATTTGCATAAATATTGGTGATGGGGGTACCCATCACCACTATGAACTTGTTTAAATAACTGTTGTTGACAAGCAATAATAATTGATATAAGGTATTCATATAAGTCTGCATATATTCAGTAAAGTCAAGCAAAAATTCCTTAACAGATTGAACACCAACATTATTAGGTATTAGTGAACAAAGAATCAACATCTAATGTCACAAAGTAACAAACATTCAAATCATTAACTTGTGACCAATCATATAGTTGATGTAAAAAATGTGTAATGTCTTTAATAATTGTACCAGTTCTGTTAAAACCTATTCTATGTTGTGATTAAAGGAGCTTGGATATGGGTTCGGTGACCCAGCCCTTAGCTGAGACTATTGGTATCTGTGGGGCAACCATCAATTTATGCTGTTTAGGATTCCATAAATAAAAGAAGTTGTGGGGGACATAACGAGTAAATATTCTAATAATTCTGTACTTATTTTCTCCGGAGCATGAATCTCATATAAAGATTTCAAGACACCATTAACAATTATATTATATTCACTTTTAGTAATCTTTACATAATCATCATTATTCAGCATCTGCTCCATTGTATTTATGTAAAAAAGATGTAGCCAACACTACTACTCCCCCACCCTTATTGGCATTCTTAATTACAGTATCACGGTTGTTAATAAGAGATGTAATGGCAAGATGTTCTCTACGTGTAAGATTGTAAAACTGCTCACTTTCTGTTTTTTATACACTTCAGAGATATCTCTATTTCACTGCTCACTCAAAAACTTGTATAGTATTATAATTTATTTATTTATTTTGTTTACTGGGTAATGTCCGACTTGGCATGATGCCCATTTTCAGCAGAGGCCTGGGGAGAAAAGCTCCATACATACAAATAGACAGTATTAAACAATCAACTTGAACACGTATTAATCAACAATGTACAAAGCAAGTCAGTAAAGAAATTAGTTATATAACAATAATTAGCAAATAATTAACAAATAAATTAACAAATTTAACAAAAAATGGCACAGTTACTGATAAAAACTGTCCGCATGAGTTAATAGTGGGAACAGTGTGATACAGTAATTGCAAGATAGAGAAATACAGTCTAAATAACAGTTAAAGACAAAACAGTATATGTGTATACATTGGTAACTGAAACTGAGTCTAGAACCAAGATAACCTTCAGCAGTTAATAGTTGTAGCTGCGAGAATGAGCTAGTTTAGGGTAATGTAAGAGAGTAGTAGGTAGCTTAACCAGGAGTATGGCAGGAGTAGAGCCAGTGTTTTGCTAGATATTCCTTAAGGGGGTTTTTAAACTCATGAATGTTGGGGTTTTTAGCCATAGGTTGAGGAAGAGTGTTCCACAGTTTAGCAATTTTAAGGGAAAAAAGGGCAGTGCCCTGTGTGTTCTGGGCTTGAGTAATCTTTAACAATAGTTTGTTTGAGGATCTTAGAGCTCTACGATTGCTGTTGGGTTGGACTAGATTGGTGAGTGCTGGGCAGTTGTTAGGTTTGTGAATTATATTGTGGGCTATGGACAGTTGGTTAAATGTTAGAAGGTTTGGTAGTTCTAACCATTTAAGTTGGGAGAGTACAGAGCAGTGGTGGGTTCTGTAAGAGTGGCCTGTAGAAAACTTGACGATTTTGTTGTAGCATGATTCCAGATTATTTAGGTCAGATTTATGAATGTTTGTAAATACTAGGGAGCCATAGAGGAGGGTGGAGAGTAGATGTGTATGGGCAATGGCTAGTCTGGATTGTCTGTAAGGTAAGGTTTAATTTCGTAAAGGGTGCCAAGTTTGGAGTGGACTTTTTTGATGGTGAGGGAGATGTGGGTGTCAAACCTTAGGTTATCATCGATTGTGACACCTATATGGAATGAATAAACTAGATCGCTTAGGTACATCAAAAGTAGTTTTACTATTTGTCCCAAACAATGTCTTAACATTATAATGTTCTAACAAAATATTTAAATTCCAACAGTGTCTTGGAAATGTCGGCAGAATGTGCAGGTACAAAATTTAAGCCTTTACTAAGTACAGATAACTCATCAGCAGTTAAAACACAAGAAGAGATATTAAATACCAAATTATTTAAGTCCTTGTTTGACTACATTAATATCAACAATTGTAGGAGACTGTTTGGAATAATTAGAAATAGTAACTGCATTAGCACCAGTCTTTTTTCAAATGCAGTTATACTGGTTGAAATTAAGAAGAGGAAACTGAGAAGAGACATTGATTTTCCTAAGCAATCTAGTTTATTTGTTTCATATAATCATAATATTATACAAGTTTTTGAGTGAGCAGTGGAATGAGATATCTTTGAATTATATAAGAAATGGAAAGTGAGCAGCTCCAAAGAGTAGGTGAAGTTCAGTAATGTCCTAGCCAAATTTCCCATAATAGTAGTATAAATACCATCTTTGGTCTCCCCTGAAAAGAAGCTGCAGGCCTAGTGGGACTAACCAAGTCAACAAGGGATGAATATATATATATATATATATATATATATATATATATATATATATATATATATATAAAATATTCAGTTATTCCTAATGAAGACAGTATTAATGCACTGAAAATTGGTTAACAGAAATAGCAGGGATGTCAGAATGAAAGAACTACCTAATAAATACATTATTGGAACTAGTGTTGGAAAACAATTTCTCTGTGTTTGACACAGAGCTCTAGAGGCAGCTGACTGAGACTGCCATGAATTGCACCCAGTTATGATAACCTAGTAATGGCAGAATGAAAGAATAGAGTGGTGCTGAATTCTGAATAGAGCACACATATGTATTTTTACTGCCGTTACGTTGACAAAGGAAGTGAAAAGATGCTTAAATGAGTTGCCTACCTCTTAAAATTTAAAAATAATTTCTGTAAGAAAAGTACACATTTTTTAGACTTGTAGCCAGCAATGTTGTGGAAAGCAAAATGTTAAGATCAAGAATTTCGAGGAAGAAAGTTGCTACTAACTGATTTTTTGAAAAAAAATATGTGCATATCTGTGCTGGCTGTAGTAAAATATTGTAAAAAGGACACTAGTAAGGGCATCCAGGCTGACTAAAAATACAAGAAGTTTATGTTGGTTAATAATAAATATAAATCCATTTCTTTAAAAAAGTGACACCTAGAAGATATATCTGACACAACAATAACAGAAGTTGAAGAAAATATAAATGACAATTTGTAAACTGTTAACAGAAGCTGAAGAGGATATAGTAGTTAACACAAGGAAGATGATTTTAGATTATTTGATAGACAATATAGGAATTAGGAATATTATTTGCAATAACTGGAAGATACTTAAACAGTTCCTCAATTATCGGAGTTAGTAGGGAGAAGCTCATGGGGTCTCTTACAAACAAGGTAATTGTTAGGAAATAGGAACAGTATTAGGAAAGCAATCATGGTGCTTAGTGGTATACACCTTTAAGTAGGCATTCTTAACATTCTTGTCGCCCTTTAAAAGCACTTAATAGTGTTCACCTTCCAAAATGAGCAGGGCTAAACATAACCCCGGTGTAAATGTGTGTCTACCCTTCAGTCACCAAGATTAGCCATAAAGGTAGTCAAAGTAGTACTTGTAATGTTATTTAATTTTGTTTTTGTTTTTAATAAACTTTTAGCTCAACAGCTTGTTAGTAAAAAGTGTGATATATTTTCATTCTTTATACTATTAAGTGTTTTAATGTGATTAGAATGTTTTTACCTGGACAATGAAAAAGTGGGACTATGTAAGTTAGTATGTTGAAGTTCAAGGATGGATGAAAGTGTTTACTCATTTCAGCTGAGGGCTACTTCATTTTATTTTATAGGGCTAAGTACTTGGCTAGTGCATTTCAAGAAAGTCATGGATTTTATTTATGTATTATAAGTCTAAGTTGGATGAAACCATTTAATTTTGCTAAACTTATGAGAAAAAGATCCATTATGTATGTGCTGTGCACAGGAGAATTCTATCTGGTGGAGTGCTGTGCTACATTTTTTGGTTACTCAGGATAGTAATCAATAGGGGAGAAGTAGTTTTAAGTTTCTTTTGGGAGCCAAAGAGCATTGTGATAGTTTTATTGATCTTAAACATAAGTTTCATTTTGGTAATCCAAATAAGGACAGATGTGATGCCTTTTTAATGGGCAGAGGAGGAGAATGGTACACTTCTGTAGAGGATGACGTTGTCTACATAAAGTGTTATTTCACCTGAAGGGATAGAAGTGAAAATGCCACTGATAAAAAAAGAGAATAAGATAGGCCCAATAATGGACTCCCGGGTGACTCCAGCAGGAATGAGCCAGTCAGTTTATAGTGCATCATCTTGGACTATAAAGGTTTTGTTAGTGAGTTATTCATAAAGCAGAATATTGTGTTATCTCCAAAGTCTCAAGAGCATCTTAATTTGTGAAGAATAATGACAGGTTTCATACCTTTCAATCTCTTGGCATGAAATCTGGACAAAGCCTAAAATAATGGGGGGGGGGCAGTCAACAGCCCAAAAATAGGGAACTGCTGATTGAGGGCTCAGTGTCTGTTATTCTAAAAGTGTATTAATTCTAGTTTAAGCACTTGGGCTTCAGGCCAGTTATTTTACATTAAAAGGGTTCATGGTCTGCACTCTTATGGGAGGAGAGGCTGGACTCTGCCCTTATGAGCTGGGAATTTCTGGTTAAAGGCTTATAGTGCCTGCATATTTGAACTGCTTCTTACTGAAATTGGTACACCTTGTTTGCTGTAGCATAGACTAGATCCAGGCCTGCTGAATCTAGCTTTGTTTGTATAACTTGAGCACTAATCCAGGCATTCTTTAAAGTATTCAATTGTATTTATTACTGCTTGGTAGTAACTTGGTTAAAGTGTAGCTATCATTCTAAGTCTTTTGGATTAAGCACTTGGGCTTCAGACCAGTTGTTTTACATTAGGAAGGTTTGTGGCCTGCACTGTGGTGGCAGGACAGGTAGCTTACATCCTTCTAAGTTGTGAACTGCTGATTGAGGGCTCAGTGTCTGTTATTCTAAAAGTGTATTAGTTCTGGTTTAAGCACTAGAACTACAGGCCAGTTATTTTACATTAAAAGGGTTCATGGTCTGCACTCTTGTGGGAGGAGAGGCTGGACTCTGCCCTTCTGAGCTGGGAATTTCTGGTTAAAGGCTTATAGTGCCTGCATATTTGAACTGCTTCTTACTGAAATTGGTACACCTTGTTTGTTGTAGCATAGACTAGATCCAGGCCTGCTGAATCTAGCTTTATTTGTATGCTTGTTGTTTGTTTGCTTATTTCCCTGAAACTCTAATTCCACCTAAAACGTGGCTTTTCAGTGCTTCTGTGGATCCCTAGTGATATCTGCATTGCTTACTGTACTTATTTCCTTGTTTCACTTGAAAGAAAGTTACTGTTTGTCGTTTTTGCATTTAAGTTACCTGTAATACATTGCATTTAAGATACCTGGCACTTGCTCACTAAAGCAATTATATAAGTCAGCACTAAAATATTAAAAGCACTACACCCTCACAAACTCCCCTTGAGTACCTCGTTCCCCATTGGCCCTTTTTTTCAATTATAAAGGAATTCCCAATACTATTCTAGCATGTCCAAAGGTCAGTTGTCAATCTCCTCTCCGGTCCAGCTGGTGAATCTGGGAATCTTGAGGCAATGTTACAACTGCCTCATGTACACAGACAACCCTCTCCTCCTCCTAACAAATTCCAACACATGTGAGAGATGCAACCATATAGCCATACTGGAAGCTAAGCTCTCTCAACTCAGTACTGGCGAAACCAGTCAGGAGGAGAAGGAAACCACACTCACTACAATTCCAGTCTCACATAGACCTACCACGACAGCAAACCAAACACATAAACACAAAAAAACATACTCTGAGGCTGTAAATAAAAATCTGCCTAAGCAGCAGAGACCTCCAAAGCAGACACCCAAGCAACCGCTACCCCAAAACAAAACACGTGCAACACATAGCTCACAAAGCCAGTGTGCCGAACAGTCACAACCCTTAAGGCTAAACAACACACCTGATACACTTGTAATAGGTGACTCTATCATCAGGCACACTGACGTCACACTCACCAGGCTGAACAAGGAGAAGGTCACGGTGAGCTGCCTGTCGGGCGCTAGGATCCGCCACATAACACAAGCACTCAGGTCACTCCAAGGCAAGTACAAATATGACCCAGTCATTGTCCATGCTGGTGTGAATGACCTGAGACGTACCTCCCTGGACTACATGAAAAGAGACCTAGAGGAGCTCTCTGAGCATGTAGCCCAGGCCGGTATGACCCTGACCTTGAGTAGCATCTTACCCTCACCAAGAATGATGCCACACTATGAATACAAGATGATCAATTTCAGCAATTGGCTTAAGTATTGGTGTCATTCAAAGGGGATCCAATGCCTATCAGCCTGGGATGAAATGCTCGACAAGCCACGATGCTTCGCTAGGGACAGCTTGCACCTGTCACCCCTGGGCTTTTGGATATTGGCAAAGGCTCTTGCTACCCCCATAGTGCCTTTTTTAGGCAAGGCTCAAAAGACAAACCCACCTCCATAGGTATCACAAGGGATAAGAAACTAAGAGTAATGCTACTCAATGCCAGAAGTCTAAACCTCAAGATGCACGCACTCGAAACTCTCCTTAGCATGGAGAACATCGATATCTGTGCAGTAACAGAAACCTGGTTCAAGGCTCCCGAGAGCACCCCAGCACTACCAGATTATACCTCATACCATGCTTTTCCCCAAAACTTGGACCGAACCACAAAGAAGGGGAGTATCAATATTCGTCAAAGATACCCACACCTCCTGGTTGGTGGCACAGCAAGCATCAGAGACTATCCATGTACAACTAACAGTGGGTAAAACTGCCTTCCAGTTTATAGCCTGCTACAGACCACCCTCCCAAACCCAGGAACCCCACTCGGCCTTCCTGAGAACACTGGAAAATATGAAGGTCTCTCCAAACACCATTATATTGGGTGACTTCAACTACCCAAACATAGACTGGGAGCATTACTCTAGCTCCAACACCCTAGCCCAAAGGTTCCTAGAATTTATAAACTCAAATGCTATGGAATAACTTGTTACCACTCCCACAAGAGGGGAAAACATACTGGACCTGATCATCACCAACATGGGGACTCTATGCTCCAGACCAGAAGTGTATCCCTCACTGGTAAGATCAGACCATAAACTAATCTCACTGTATATTCGCATCCCAACTCCACCCCCTGCCCTGAAAACCACAGTGAAAAACTTCTCTAAAACAAATTTTATGCTCCTCAAAACCGAGGTGGAATCCTTCATAGCCCCTGGGCCTGTGGAAAGTACGGCCCAGACTGCAGAATCCTTTATAAACGCATTCTATGAACACCTTCAGGAATGCATGGATCATGCAATCCCAAATAAAACCAAGACCCAGTCCTCCAAAGGCAGACATCCTGTCTGGTGGACCCCAGCCATAAACAAACTATACAATAGAAGGAGGAAGCTACTACATGATAGAGCAAAATCCCAAAAAGGGAAGGCATCTCTGATCAGTATTAGCAAAAAACTACGGGCACTCATAAAATTGTCTAAGGCCAGCTTCGAGAGAAAAATTGCACAGGACACTAAGGATAATCACAAGGCTTTCTTTAGTTATGTTAGGAACCTGGGTGGGAATTCCCAGATATGCTCAAAATTAGTCCAAAATGACAAAAAATACACAGAAGCCACAGACATTGCCAACATCCTAGCTGACAGGTTCAGCGCAAACCCCCCCCTCCCCACCAAAAGGGCAAATATCTATCCCAGCAGAGTGCTGCCCCCCTGACATCTCAGATGCTCAGGTAAGAGCTGCCCTCTCCAAAGCAAAAAACACAGCATCAATGGGACCAGACGGTGTCCTGGGCTGTGTCCTACATGAACTCCAAGAAGAGCTAAACCCAAACATAAACTACTGTTCAGTCTCAGCCTTACTACAGGATATGTACCCAAAGAGTGGCGTACAGCAGCAGTGGTCCCTCTCCACAAAGGTGGTGCCTCAACGGATCCTGGAAACTATCACCCCGTAAGCCTGACTGGCTTGTTCTGCAAAGCTATGGAAAGGATCATCACGGACCTCATAAATAAAGATATTGGGGACCTACAGACACTGGATCCTACCCAGTTTGGCTTTGTTAAGGGCAGATCCTGCCTCTTAAACCTGGTTGATTTCTTTGAAACAGTCACCAAAGCCATTGACGAGGGGAAGGTGGTCCACACAGCCTACCTGGACCTCGCAAAAGCCTTCGATACAATATTCCAGTCGGGCATCTCTTGTTCGGTATATATTTCTCGGAGGTACAGGGCAACACGGAAGGACTGTGGCTGACCAAGTTCGCAGATGACTGCAAACTGGGCACCATAATCGACTCTCCAGCCGACACAAGCATCCTCCAAAAGGGCCTCATAGAAACAGACAACTGGTGCCAGAGCCATGGCCTCAAGCTAAACGCCAAAAAGTGTATAGTCATCCCCTTTGGCAAAAGCAAAGTGCCCACAAATTACCACATAGGTGGTAATCCATTAAGTACAGAAGAAGTAATTAGGGACCTGGGGACCCAAGTTGATAGCAGTCTCTCATTTGACAACCACGTGGCCAAAGTGGTTAGAAAAACATTTTATATAGCCCACCTAATCATGAAGGGATTCACATCTAGATCAGGGGAGGTCATCGTGCCTCTTTACTCATCCCTCATCAGGCCCATAATTGAGTACAATGCCCTTTTGGGATGTACCTTACCAGACACCTGCAGCAACTGGAAAGACCCCAAAAGTACATCACCAAGAGGATCAAAGGGCTCAAACAGATGCCATATGCTGCCCGGTTAAAGAAACTCCAGCTCTTCTCAGTGGCATACCGCCTGCTCAGAGGTGATCTGTGCCTGATGTATAAAGCCATGTCCAACCCAGAATTAATGGACATGCTGCACCTCAGAAAATCCAAATCCCATCGAGCTACGCTCAAGAGACTTGAACCTCAGCACTGAAATAAATAGGACATGCTGGAGGGACAGATTCATAACCCAGAGGCTCCCTTCACTCTGGAATAAAATCCCAGTCCAGGTTAGGCAGAGTCACTCATTGACTCTCTTCAAGAGGAATCTTGATGAGTGGATGGGAGATCGTAGGTTTACCCCGGGTATCACTTCTGTGTCACTGTTAGACAGAGGCACAGCATACTAATCTCGAAAAAGGGCATAGCAAAATTAATTTAAAATGGGTGGCAAAAGCCAAACACACTCTGGCTAGGCATATAAATGCCCTAGGGCAGATAGCCTAGTATGATCCTATGAACCTATGAATCTATGTATGTTAAATACTGCTCTTATAAACTTAGAAAGTTGCTAGAAAAACAAAATTTGTGTTAGCTTGCATGTTTTCTAAAGGATATGAAGTCCGAAACTCATACGTATGCCATTATTTAGTTCATAGGTTCATAGATTAGTACCAGGATAACCTTTTTTGGGACATTTTAAGCCTAGCCAATTACCCCATATGAGAATCAAACCCTGCACCTTGTGTCTATAAGGTAAATAAATACCATAACCATTATGTCAACCTCCTTCCCATAATTTAATTATTTAGTGATAAAACACACATTTTCAAGGAACAGACCAAAAATATGAGGCAAAAATCTGGACAGCTGAGAGGTATGCATGATTTACACTTCCAAATGCTTTCCATGGATTAGTGAAGACTACCTCTGTTAGCTACCTGTTTTCTATACCTAAAAAGAAACTGCGTGTGACTGTATAAATTGTTAAGTTATTATAGCCTCCCATAAAGCCACATTGTGGATTTACAAGGAGACCATATCTGTTGAAGTAGAAATAAAATTGGTCATAAATGAGTTTTTCAAAAATCCTAGTAACTGGGCAGAATATAGAAATAGGACAGTAGTTATGTGGGTTAGAAGAGAGGAAGACTTATGAATGGGTATAATGAGAGAGTGTTTGAAGTGGGCTTTACCTGTGGTGAATGAGAGATTGAATTATCTGCACAAGACATTTGGAAGTTGGTTAGCACACATTTTTAGGAATAATGGGGGTATGCTGCTATGGTCTAGGTTGCAATTAGTGATGAATTTTCAAGGAATTTTCTGACAGATTTTCATGAGATTTCTCTGAAATAAAAGGAGATAGTCCAGCTGGAAGAAAGAGGAGGGTGTGGGTGAAGGGGGTTATGGAACGTGGGGAGTTGAACTGTCCTGTGTGTGTGTGTGGGGGGGGGAGTAGTTTACAGGAGATATTAAGGTAATTCAGGGTAGACAGATTATTAATGCTAGTATTGTTAGATGTAGTAGTTTTAAAGTTGGATATATTATTTTTGCCTCTTTAACCCCATTAATTTCTTATTAAAATAACTGAAGCAGTGGATAGTGGTTATGCAGTGCATACAGCATATCTAGACATGGATGAGGCCTTTGACACAATTCCCTTTGCAGGCATTATTGACAAATTTGTAAATCTGAATATAAATCATTATACTGTCAGTTTGGATAACTAACTGGTTGTTTTGACAAAATCCATGTGGTAAGAGTCACAGGTGCCACTTATGAAAGCAAAAGGTTACCAGTGGTGTATCACAGGGCTCAGTTTTGGGCTCTCTCTTGTTTGGTATTTATTTCTCAGACATTCAGGCCAGCACTCATGGCCTATGCTTAACTAAGTTTGCAGATGACTGTAAACTGGGTGCTGTTTTCCAATTTTCATCTGACTCACAATTATAGGTTCATACGTAGGTACTAGGCTATCTGCCCAAGGGCATTTATAAGCCTAGCCAGAGTGTGTCGGCTTTCACCACCCCATTGATTAATTAACTGATCCTCTGTCAAGCAGAGCCAATGAAGTGATCCCAGGGGTTGTATTTTCTGTTACCCATCCAATCGTCAAGGTTTCTCTTGAAGAGTGTTAGTGAGGGGCTCTGCCTAATGTAGTTTGAGATTTTGTTCCAGAGCATGGGGAGTCTCTGTGACAGGAATCTGTCCCTCCAGCATGTTCTATTTATTGTTGTGACAAGGTTTAGCTCACTAGAGCACGCGGCTCATAGTGACTTGGATTTCTTTAGGTGGAGCATGTCCATCAATTCTGAGTTGGACATGGCTTTGTAAGTCAGGCAGAGATCACCTCTGAGTAAGCGATATGCCACTGAGTACAGCCGGAGTTTTTTCAGTCAGGCTGCATAGGACATATGTTTGAGGTCAGTAATCCTCTTGGTGAGGTACTTTTGTGGTCTCTCCAGCTGTTGGACGTGTCTTGTGAGGTACATCCCAAATGGGGCATTGTACTCTATGATGGGTCTGATGAGTGATGAGTAGAGGGGCACTATAACCTCTTTATTTCTAGATGCAGACCCTTTAGTAATTAGATGGGCCATATAGAAGGATTTCCTAACTGCTGTGGCAATATGATTGTCAAAGGAGAAATTACTATCTACCTGGGTCCCAGATCTCTTATTACCTCTTCTGTATTAATGGGGTTGCCACCTATGTGGTAATTCGTGGGTGTTTTGTTTTTCCCAAATGGGATGACTATGCATTTTTTGGCATTTAGCTTGAGGCCATGACTTTGACACCAGGTGTCTGTCTTAGTAAGGCCCTTTTGGAGGATGTCTGTGTCAGCTGGAGAGTCAATTATGGCTCCCAGTTTGCAGTCATCGGCGAACTTGGTTAGTCATAGTCCTCCTGTGTTTGCCTGTACTTCTGAGAAGTATATGCCGAACAGTAGGTGTCCCAGGACTGAGCCTTGTGGGACACCACTTGTGACTGGTTTAGAGTCGGACCTGGAGCCCGCTATTCTTACTGTGTGAGTTCTGTCTGTAAGCCAGCTGGCAACCCATCTCATGACGTAGGGGTTTATGTTCAGGCTGATGGGTTTTTCTGTAATACCCGAGTGGGGAATGGTGTTGAAAGCCTTGGCGAGGTCAAGGTAGGCTGTGTGAACAACCTTTGCCTCATCTATGGCCTTGGTGACTGACTCGAAGAAGTCAACCAGGTTTAGTAGGCATGATCTGCCCTTAACAAAGCCGAACTGGGTCGGATGAAGGGTTTGGATGTTCCCAATGTCTTTGTTAATGAGTTCCATGATGATGCACTCTATAGCCTTGCAGACCAGGCTAGTCAGGCTTATGGGGTGATAGTTGCTAGGGTCAGTTTTGGCCCCTCCTTTGTGGAGTGAATAACCGTTGCTGTGCACCATTCTATGGGCACGTAGCCTGTGGAGAGGCTGAGGTTGAACAGCGTGTTTAGGTGGGGGGTTAGTTCATTCTGTAGCTCATGCAAGACACAGCCTGGGACACCATCTGGCCCCATTGACGCTGTGTTTTTGGCTTTTGAAAGGGCTGTTTTCACCTGTGCGGCTGTGATTTCTGGGACACTACACTTTTCCGGTATTGTGGGTTGAGGTTGAACAGTGCATTTAGGTGGGGGATTAGTTCATTCTTTAGCTCATGCAAGACACAGCCTGGGACACCATCTGGCCCCATTGACGCTGTGTTTTTGGCTTTTGAAAGGGCTATTTTTACCTGTGCGGCTGTGATTTCTGGGACACTACACTTTTCCGGTATTGTTGTGGGCCCTTTTGGGGGTGAGAAGGGGGTGAAGTTTGCACTGAATCTATCTGCCAGGATGTTGGCAATATCAGTAGGTTCAGTATATTTTGTGCTATTTTGCACTAGTTCAGTGCATATCTACGAGTTGCTACTTAGATTCTTAACATAATTAAAGAAAGCTTTGTGGTTATCTTTTGAATCCTTGGCTATTTTTCTTTCGAAGTTAGCCTTGGATGATTTTATGAGGGACTTTAGTTTCTTACTGCTATTGATCAGGGGTGTCTTTCCTTCTTGGAATTTGCTTTTTTTCTGAACTAGTTTCCTCCTTCTGTTGTATAGCTTGTTTATGGCAGGGGTCCACCAGACTGGTTTCCTTCTTTTAGAGAAATGAGTCTTGGTTTTGCTAGGTATGGCATGATCCATGCATCCTTGTAGGTGCTCATAGAGCACATTTGTAAAGGTTTCTGCATCTTGGGCAGCGTTATCCTTTAGCGTGGGGGCTGTGAAACTTACAGTCTCTGTCTTAAGTAAGGCGAAGTTTGCTTTAGAAAATTTTTTTACTGTGGTTTCCTTAGTTGGGGGTGGTGGTGAGGTGTGGACATCCAGAGTGATTAGTTTATGGTCTGATCTAACCAGTGATGGGTTGACCTCCAGTGAGGAACACCTGTCGCCCATGTTTATGATGACCAGGTGCAGTATGTTTTCACCTCTGGCAAGGGAGTTTACCAGCTGATCCAGGGCATTTGAGTTGATGAATTCCAGGAAGCGCTGGACCTGGGAGTTTGTACTCGAGTAGTTTTCCCAGTTAATGGTAGGGTCATTGAAATCACCCAGTATCAGGGTGTTTGGTAGGACCTTCATGTTTTCCAGTGTCTCCAGAAAGGTGGAGTGGTGGTCCTGGGTCGTGGAGGGTGATCTGTAGCAGGCCACAATTTGCATTGCAAATTTGCCTGATGTTAGTTGCACAAGGATGATCTCAGAGGTATCATGCTGTGCCACTAACCTGGAGGTGTAGGTATCCTTGATGAATATGGATACACCCCCTCCTTTTGTGTTTCGGTCTGTGTTTTGTCGCCGAAATGTGTGGTACGAGTTGTAGCCCGGTAGTGCTGGGCTGCTCTCTGGAGCCTTGAACCAGGTTTCAGTTACTGCACAGATGTCGAAGTTCTCCATACTGAGGAGTGCTTTGAGCGTGTGCATTTTGAGATTTAAACTCCTGGTGTTGAGTAGCATAACCCTCAGTTTTTTGTTAATTGTGCTGTTTACAGAGGTAGGTTTGACTTTTGAGCCTTGCCTAAAAAAGGCACTATGGGAGCAGCAAGAGCCTTGGCCAGTATTTGAAAGCCTAGGGGTGACAGGTGCAAACCGTCTCTTGTGAAGCAATGCGGCTTATCGAGCATGTCATCCCAGGCTGACAGACACTGGATGACACCAGAAGCTTAGCCAATTGTTGAAATTGATCATTTTTTTCTTTGTACTGAGGTATTGCGGTGCAAAGACAATTGTTTCAAATGAAATGTAAAAAAGAAAAAAAAATAGCATAGCTTATTATGGTAAACTAAACAGTTTCACTTGCCATATAGGTGATGGACCCCTCACATCAGACACTGTTGTAAGGGATTTGGTTACACTTGTTGATACTTCCTTATAATTTAACCATCAAGTCTCCACAGTAGTAAGTAGTAGAAAGCCTGTTATCGGTTTCATCTATTTTCCAAAAGCATTTCTACTAGATCCAAAGAAGTCTTAATTCTCCTTTACTCATATTTTATTAGACCCATTACTAAATGGAATGCATCCTTTGTCTAGACATATCACACAGCATGAAAGACCTCAAAGATTTATAAGTAAAAAAGTCAGTGGCCTGAAAGATCTTGGTTATCAGGAGAGACTGTCAGCCTTTCTCTGCACTTAGTCTGTTACAGACTCATTCATGGAGATTTGTGTCTAGCCTTTTGAGCCACAAAGTAAGCAACCCTATTTGACCTCCTGTTCCTTTGCAGAACTAATGGTATCTCAAATACTTGGTTAAATAAACTAAACCTTAATCAACAGATAAATAATACATGTTAGCATAATAGATTCACATTTCAACTTATCCCTCATCTCTGGAACAAACTTCTACTACGTGACAAGCAGACTGTCACCTTTGCCACCTTCAGGGTAAACACAGATAACTGGATGGGCAGTCTCAAATTCTCCCCTGGTATGTAAGTAGGATATGCCTGAGATATGGTGAGGAATGCTGGTAATAAGTAAGTTAAGGAGGAATTGACTTCAACTATTTGGGTTAGGTCTGGATGGAGAGGTTATCATTTGGATGACATTAAAATGACAGAGAAAGGAACCAATATGAAAGGCCCTGCAGGAAAATTAATCAAAGTCAAAGTCTCCAAGTTGTTTTTTTTTGTTTCTGCTAATGTGTTTTTTAAAATGTTTGTAATATATTTTCAAAAATGTTAAGTGAGCAAGGAGGGATGGTGCAAACTGTTGCTGTCATCAAATAAACATGTGCACCAATGGTTATTGAAGAGAATACCTAATTAGGCTTATTGCCAGAGGTGTTAGTGGCTACCACAGTGGAGTAGAGATTGTGATTTCTTAGTAATATGCCTTCACCTGACCTTTGTCTGGGGTGGTTGTTCAGTAGTTACTGTTTATTAGAGTAGAAGGGAGAGTTAGGTGTTTGAGCCAGGTCTCACTTATAACAAGTATGCTTTGGGTCTCTATAGTTAACCAGTGTTCTAAGCAACCAGTTTTATTCATTATGCTTAGGGTATTAATGAGACATATCTAGAAACCTTTTGGTGGATGGACCTTCCTATATGTGGAAAGAAAACTTGAATTAGAAAGAGTCAGGGCCATGATAAGGAGGAAAGGAGCTTGAGGGCCCATGATGAGGGAGGTTGGTTGAACTGTGGGTAGGGATAATGGGAGAATTTTGATGGAGCCTGTGTCTATGAGAGAGGGACATGGTTTGTATTTATGTGAGTTGGAAGGATTTATGTAGAAATGTTGGTATTACCAAGAAAACACTACTTAGTAGCTGCAGTCAAGTTTATCATTTGACAAGATGTATGTCATAATGGGTAATGGGATTTAAATGAATAGAACATGGCAATATGGAGTGTACTGTGACATTCATGATGAAAGCTGTTCGTTCACTTTCTATAAAAACATTCCATCCAGTTACCTGGATTTTTTCCTGTACACCAAAATAGGAATGAGTGTCTACTGCTTATATGATATTTATAGAAAGCTAAGATACTGCCTGGAAAGGGAAAAAAAAGCAGAAGGATAAATATCATATTTCTATTGTCAAACAGACTTCACCTAGATGGCTAGCTTACCCTAGTTCTTCTTGTTATGACATATGTGATAGGAAGATTAAAAAGCAATTATAATTTACTCACCCGGGGTAGCACTAGGGTAGCAGCTATTTCAGCTGCCTTTTTCTTAAAAACACTTTGTTTCTTAAGTTGGGAAAAAAAATTCAAGCAGTGTCAAAACGGACTATTTCCAGCTGGTTGTCCTCAGCAATTGCCTTTTGTTATTTTAATCATGGTAAACCAGTTCCATGCAGCATAAAGACTGATTCTGGTAGAGCCTTGTATTCTTTATTGGTGTATTGAAAAGGGGTAGACTCTAGAAGTATTCCAGAAGCAGCTGCATGGTCTTCTGTGGATACCTTTGCAAGGCATTATAAAATGGATTATTTTTCTAGATCCATGACAGGCTTTGCTAGGGCCATTCTCCAGGGACACTTTGATCCATAGCCTATCTCCTCACATGTTGGATTGGCGTTGGTAATCAACCCATATAGTTTAAGGGCTACTGCTAAAGTGGGAATGATGAACACAGTACAGTTGTGTAAGTTGCACTTGCCCATAACAGTAGATGTTCATATTACTAATGCAGTAATTTCACCCACCATCCATTCACCAATCTTTTATATAGTTATTTGTTGGCATATACATTTTGTCATTACATGTTTTAGTGGTTCATAATGAGTATGCTGGCTTCTTAACTTCTGGGCAAGAAAGGCCTGGAGATTTTCCACTGACTGCTGATTTTCCTAGCACAAGGCTGCCCAAATAGCATTCATGGTAAAGGTATGGGAGGGAGCCAGAGCTTTGGGAAGCTGGCTAGTTGTTGTGTCTTGGGCAGGACTCAACCCATACAGCCTAAAGGCTACTGTAGCAGTGGGAATCTACTGTTATGGGTAAGTGCAAATTTACACAACTATACTTTCCTTAAAATAAATATTTTAATGCAGGCTTTGAAAGAGGCATCTTCTGGCAGTAGGCCTCAGATCCTGCCTGTTGTGTGACATACACACAAAACCATTTGCAGTAGAATGGAATTGCAGAGTATTCAGGCTTCTTTCTTTGGGAAAGACATTAATCCATTCAGCATTCTTCCCTGCTCAACTTCAGATTGTAGCAGACAGTAAAATATATTTTCTTTCAAACTTAGTCCACTTTAAAATTAATTTTGAAGAAGTTTAGTGTTAGTTTTACATGTCAAGAGAAGGAGGATTTGGCACTCAAAAGTAAATATTTTTGCATTATCAAAGCTCCAAGCTAATGACTAAGCAACGCATCTATTTTTTGCAAGGTCAGGTAATTATCTTAATTAGAACAAGTGTTATTATAATTTAAGTAATTAATATGTTACATCTGTTTTGCTTGGTAATATTTGTTGAAAAAGAATTCACCTTGATCATGCTGTGTCACATATATTAATGAGGTGTTCAGCCATCTAAAGGTATTGTTGCAGCTTTGGACAGTGCACATACTTTTACAGTACATTTGTATTCAGACATTCTTGACTCATTCATTTTGTGGTATGCAATTTATCTATTTTTTGATAAGGTGCCTGTTTCTCAAGATACACACACACACACACACACACACACACACACACACACACACACACACACACACACACACACACACACATACACACACATACCCTGGGTGACTTCGAGGATTTGGAGGATTACCAGTTCATATATGGCATGACTTTGAGGTGCTGGAGGAAACTGGATAATTCAGAAAAAAAAATACCTGGACACACAGAGGACATGCATATAGATCTCTTTTAGATACCTTTTGAAACAAAAAAGTACAGAACTGCGAATTTCCATAACTGAGATAGTTTGGAATTTTGAACAAGTATTTCTTTTTTTTCTTTTTTCTTTTGCAGAGGATCTTCTTGCATGGAAGCAAGTCTTCCACAGCTCCTGCTTTTCTATAATCTACCTGTGGGACACCACATACTGGGGAAAGGACAGCAACACTTGTTCAAAATTCCAAATTCACTAAGTGACTTACTCACAAAACCACTTACAGTGGAATGGAATTGCAGAGTATCAGGTTTTCTTTGGGAAAAACTTTAACCCATTCATCATTCTTCTCATTTACTTTTGAGTGCTAAATCCTCCTTCTCTCAACATGCAAGACTAACATGAAACTTCTTCAAAATTAATTTTAAAGTGGATTTAATGATTTCAAATGATTTGCTGTATAGCTACAAAACTGGGGAATTGTGTGCTGCGAGGCTGTAATGCTAACTGCTGCACCACAGTGCTTTTTTCATGCTTAGTCAGATTATATACCTCTAACTTTATAGATTGCACAGATTTATTTTGCAGTTTCATTAGCATAAAATATCAAGTAATTCCTATCATATTTAATATTTTAAAACAATCATGCTGTAACCCAGTACCAGTCCCTATAAAACCCGGGAAGGACATATTTTGTTGCTGTTTTTCATCAGAGACATTTTACTGCCTTGCTTATTTTAGATACAATTACTATGCAAACTGTTTTAGGGCTATTCAGAAAACAGCTGTAATACTCTTGTGAGAGAAGGTGGCATTGCTGCTGTTCTAGGCATTTAACCACTGCTGGGTTTGTAATAAGTTGTTTTCCAGCTGGCTACTAGCTTTTTTCTGTTTCTTTTAAGTTGTTTTGCATTGTGTGCTGTTTTCCTTTCATTTGACTGTGCTAGTCTGAGCTGCAAAACTGAGCTACTGCTACAACTAACTGCAAATTAATTTCTCCAGATAATACTTAATATCAGTCCCTACAAGACTAGTAGTACACATATTTTGTTGTCATTTTTCATCAGAGATACTGCCTTGCTAATTTTGGATACAGATTATTGCTCTTGGTGTTTTGTGCCATTCTGAACACTGCTGTAGTTTTATCTTTAGAGAGAAGATAATATATATATATATATATATATATATATATATATATATATATATTGTTTTAGGTATTTAACCACTACTTGCTCAGCAAATACCTACTTAAGTTGGAAGCTAGTGTCTCATCATACCATATTCACAGCACCAATAATATTATTAGTGCCCACATCTACCTTGCACCAGTGTGCCACTCACCTAAATAGAGGCCTTTGTATGCTGAGGTACTTAAGAAGTTTCTTCCAAGACTCACAACTCCCTGAAGTGAAAGCCTGACCCTCCAACTCCTCAACAACACAATGAAACTTCACATACTTCAATTTTATCACCACCCATCACAAACTCTTCTCAGAGGATTCACCACAGTGGTTGACCTGAGCCCTAAGGTCCCATTGATCAAACAAAATACAAAGAAATGTCCTAGTCATAGGTGGTTCCACAGAGAAACACACAGATACGCCACCTACATGATTTAGGAAAAATAGAATGATGTTGAGCTGCCTTTCAGGAGCCAGAATACACAAAGTGGGTAGGGCTCTTAAGTCCCTTTACACCATATGCAACTACAACATTTCACTGGATTATATAAAGAGAGTCATGCTAGAGCTGTCAAAAGTATAATTCCAAGGCTAGTATGACCCTAGTCTTGAGCACCATCCTATTCTCACTCAGAATGTAAACAAAAGAGATGATTAACTGCCTTAGCTGTTGGTGTCATTCAAAGGAAGTCCAATATGTGTCAATCTTGAGGGAGATGGTTTGTAGATATATCTGCTTCACCAAGGACAACCTGTACCTTTCTCCGTCGTTTTATCCATCTGGACTGTTCTTTCTATTTTTGTCAGTTGACTGTAATTGCAGTCTCCTTCTCTTTATCCCATACTACATTCCTAGCTCAGTCCTCTTCAGTTTCTGTGTGAATTTTTTTTTAGAAAGGGTAATACTTTAGTCCTTCTTCCTGTCTTACAATACATGTACCACTCCTTACCTAAGGATTTCCTTTCTTTGTCCCCTTATTGAATGTTAGAAAGTTTGTGATCTATATTGCTGTACTCTTTTGCATTTTTATACTTAGACTGAAATGTTGTAAACAAGCTAGAATACTCAAATATGTGTTCCACTTAAGTTTAAAAACAGATATACTAATAAGGTATTAAATGAGCATTTTTCTTTTAATGGTCTTTTCATAATTTCAGGTGAGCTTCAATCCCCAGGACAACACCCAGCTATGTGTTACAGGGAATAATGTATTTCGACTTTATCGTTATGCTGAGGCTACCCTAAAACAGACCAGCTTTCAGAAGATGGAGGGACAAAACTTCCTGTGCCATGCCTGGGTATCAGAAGATCATGTTATCGCTGGTACTGAAGCTGGCAAGCTCTACCTTTTTGAGTCAGCAGATGTGCGCTGGGAGATGAATTTGAGGCAAGAATCTTCTCCTCATGATACAAGCAGGTGAGGTATATAATTGATTTTGACTGAAGTAGCTTTTTCATGTCTTCAGTGAATGTAAACTAAATCCCAAGAAGAATAGTTTTTAATCTGTGTACTTATGGCAGATGAGGAAATTAAAAATTCAGTTTTATTTGGATACCACTCTGCTGTTTAGCTTGCAAGCCCTAAACTAAGTCATTTGTTGTATTATTTTCCCCAGATGACCTACTCATATGGTTATTAAATATTTTGACTGGCAATAAATAAAACAGTTTGTATACATTATAAGAATTTATATGGCTGAACTTAAAAAAACAACAGACTAATAGCATTTAATAGCAATAGTAGTATAATGCTCAAAGGTGACCTTTTTCAGACTTGATTAAAAGTAGCTCATGTTTGAGTAAGTGCACACAATATCCCCACTATATTACCTGGATTGTGAATTTCCATATGTCACCCAAGACCAAATAGTGGCACCTCTAAGGGCAGCCCTATCTTTCTTAGGCCTGGACAATATTTGTGGTTCCTTCCTCTCTGACACTGGACAATACCTGAAAGAGCTACTGCTAACCTAATTGAACAAAAATCCCAGCAATGGCTTTATTTTTAAACAAGGTAGCAGACCACATTATTTCCAGTTCATGAAGCAGACACAGCTGATCTTGAAAATTATAGGCAGGTCCATCATCCTCACCTGTATCATCTGCAATTTTATAAAGAGGATAATTCTTGGAATTAATTCAGAAGGATATTGTTTATTTAGTAGAGATGGTCATGAATGAATATGTTTGTTTAAGGCAGATCATGCTTGGAATAACTGCCAACCTCTTTTCAAGAAAGTCACAGCTGCCCCTAGATAAGGGATTATTGGTGCATGCAGCCCACCAGCCAAAGTATTTGTCATGCAGGGATCATATGTAAACTCAAAGAGCTCAGGATTAATACTTTTGTGATTCATTAGATAGCCAGCAGGCTGCCTGGAATAACCCAAGTAATAATGTTAAGTGGCCAACTGTCCATAAAAGTAGAAGTCACCAGTGTGTTACCCGAGAGTCAGTGGTCATAATCTACTTTTCCGGAATCTTTTTCTCAGATATCCAGATTGACACCAACACCCTCTATGTGACCAGGTTTGCCAATTAATATAAATCTGGTACATTTATTTTCCCCTTCGCAAACACATAAGTACTCTAGCATGAGATGGACATAACTGACATCTGGTATAAAAACGATTTCTCTCAGCAGTAGCAACTGCGCCATCATCACATTTGGGAAGCAAATAATTTCACCTGTCTATTATGCTAAGGGAAGCAATTCTAACTGGATGCTGTCATAAAGGACATTGTATATTTATAGACTGAAGTCCTTTCTTTGATGCAGGCCACTGCATTATTATGGAAAGTTTTTCAAAGGGAGATAACCGGTCAGTCTAGGGAGTTCTTTTTCTTGTTACCTCCTTGCTGGTGGCATTGCTTGAGTGTAATTTCCTTACATGTATCCTAACAAAACACCCTGTTCATCTTGAAAAGATAAAGAGGTTCCTGGCAAGAACAACAGACAGGCTTAGACACAAGTTACCCTGAGAGGCTTAAGGGGCAGTCCTTTTTCTCTTTCTTATATTTGATTCTGATAAGGGACCTCTACTTTCCTTTCTGAGTCATGAAGGACGTAGACCTCTTTGAAAAACTATCAATAATGTGCTATAAATAACACCAGCAGCTGTACTAACATAGTCTTAAAATCTGTATTAACAATGGTAGCAAGTAGGACTTACAATCTTGCAATGTGTCTTATTACAGTAGTTGCAAGTGGAACCAATTCATTACCCATTGCTTGTCTTGTCTTTAGAATAAAGTCCTTCTCTCCTTTCCACTATTCACATATAACATAAAATACCTTGACTCACTATTCACCTGTAAGAAGGAACTAGGTGAATTCTTGAATAGGCTTAAAGTGTATCACTCACTTTCTAAAGCATCTTTGTTTAAAAATAAATTTAATTTCCAGTTATAATTTTCACTAAATGTATCAATTAGATTACGAAGAGCTGCACATGACTTAGTGCTAAGGAAGGAGACCATACCGTATCTTGTCCAACTTTTTCTGATTTTGTCAACATAGACTTCTTTGCAACTCTCATCTGGCATAGACACTGCATCTTTAATTATGATCTTGTTCATCATATGCAACAGGTTTGGATCATCTATCCTGCCACTCAAAATTGATAACAGCAGTTTAATTTTATATAACATAAAATACCTTGACTCATTAGTTTTATGCTGGCAATAGTGTTGCTGGCAAGAATTCACATCTGATGTTGCTGTCTGATCTTTCATGCACCTTAACACTGAGGTGTGTTTCAAAGTTATCAGTCAAAAAACAGCTTTTGGAGGAGGGTGGTGCTGGCAGTGGTTGAGCCTGTACAAAATACACACAGAATCATTCTTAAAATATTTCCAACTATAGTGATTTCATGTTCACATATTTTGAAACATCTTGGTTTTGTGTTAGCCTACAATAAGCAGTAGTAGCATATACTGTCCACATGTACAGCAAGCACATTGTCACTCGTGTTCATAAATCATGTGGCATTTTTTTCTGCCATGTAGGCAAGAGTCTTATCAGGCAACATTTGCCAGTAGATGTAAACTTTAACAGCATTATACTTTACATGCTCAGGCATGCCGTCTCTGTCAACGATTTTCACAGATTCATAGATATTCCAAGGCTACTAAGTCATATGATCATTTATGTCTTGCCAGTACCCTCCCTTTAATTCAGGAGGGGCATACCAGTCAATCCTGGAGTTAATTTGTGGATACCCATCCAGACATCTAGGTTATATTTAAAGGATGATAATGAGTCACACTACTTAACATGCAGGGCAAGTTCACTTCAGAAGTTTGAGATGTACTGAGTTATAAACCTGTCCCTGCAATGTATTTTATTTACCTTTTGGTGAAGATTTAAGTCCCTGGCTCTAGTACTGATGAACCATGTGAAGACAGGTGAAGGCTGCCAGCCTAGCCAGATAGAATTTTGTAGATAATTCTTTCATTTGTAAATATTATTATAAGCTACAGGCTTGTTCTCTTAAATGGGAAAAATGGTGTTAACTGTGGAACTGCAAAAATATAACAGTGCACTCTGCTGTAACAAAGCAAAGTCAATTCTTTGATGTCAAAATTCGGAGCCAAGATGTCTGGATAAAGGCATTCTGCCTATTGTTTTGAGGCCAGAGTTAATGGCTAGAATTTGCATGTATAATTTATTTTATTGTTTTGGCTTCCTGACCATTTGCAAAATCAAGGTCTATTAACCTTTGAGAGTCTGTTAGCCTGGGAACCAGAAAGAAATGATGCAATCTGAAATGAATCAGTGACACTGTGCTATCAATTTAAGGACAGAAAGAATGAGAACATTTTGAGCATTTGTCTTGAGAACATCCAACTCACCACTCTGCCTGTGTCTATATGTAAGTAGGATTTTAGAACTGTGTTTTCTCGTAGATATAGCTAGGAAATAGGAAGATTAGACTAGTTTGTTTTTCTGTGATGTCAGAACTTTTCTACTGTATCATTTTAAGTATTTCCCTGTGATCTCTGAACTCATGACTAGCACTGTGTAGTAAGAATTATTGTCTTGTATTTTTATTATTTATTATTAAACATTTTTAAACCTTTCAACTGTGGCTGTTTTGTGTAGAGATAATTTAAGCTCTAAGAGTACATTGCATGTATATAGTGATACTGTACCAAGTCACTTGGAATAAGTCTTGACTGTTCGGTCGCACTTACCATTTGGATAATAATATTGCACACTTTAATTGGACACCCTTTCATAAGGCCTTTGAGTAGCTGATAAATGTTAGCTGGGTGGTGGCAGTGATTTCTACTGTATAGTCTGGGTAAAAGGGGCACAGCTGGAAAACCTGTGCCAGCCTTCCACAGGAGTGTTTGTGTGGTTGTATAAACTCTTATCTCAAAGTGTGTGTAAGCTACTTGGGCAGGGACAGGAAGCACTGGTTGGACAGAGAGAGTGCTGGAAGTTTCAGTTTGCCCACTAGGCTGAGATCTGGACCATTTGGATTTCCATGAGTTCAAGAGGTCCAGAACAACCATGTCTGTAATCGTACAGCAAGCAAGCAAGACTGAGATCTTTCCTAAAATGTCTGTAGGACATTGAATAAAGGGATAGAGCTTCCGGCCTCTCTCGATAGCTCAGGGACTTTAGTCCTGTGATCATTTTGGTTATAAAACTTTGGAATCTTTCTAATTGTTTGATATTTTAGTAAGCTACATCAAAAAGGGGACACTGTACTTTATAAAGGGTCTAATTAATTAAGGGAGTGATTACCTCTTTTGACTAATGATATTTCTTTGGTAATCAGCTGTGTTAAATAAAAAGGATTTCCTGAAAAACGTTGTCACATGATGGTGAAAAGAGAGGAAGTTATCAATCCAAGTTCCCAGGTTCTTGACTAGGTTTTTGTTTTGTAGCTGTATATTGTCTATACAGTATGATGATAAGATTGGATGTTGACCCAAAGTGACAATACCACATGTTTTACTATTTAGTTTGAGCCCATTTTTAGCACACCAAGAGTTTACTAGAGCAAGCTCATTCTGGAGGGTTTGGGTGTTAGAAATGACTTAACAACAACCCCCAGTTTGGAGTAATCTGCAAGCATTATTAGCCAGTGGTGTTGGTCCTCTACTTGACGATCTGATAAGTAGATACCAAAAGGAAGTGGTAGAGGTCCTGAGGGATGCTGCTGGTAACTATCATGCTTTCTGATGAGGCACCTTCAACTCACACTGTAGAGTGTGCCTTTCATCTGTTTGCTATATTTCTTACACATATGTGACAATTTTTAAAGCATTTCTAGCATTTTTCTAAAATGTGGTTCAATGGCTATTTAATTTTTGATAGCGTCTGACCTGAAGTGCTGAAATGCATAATCCTGATGTTTGTTCTTATAACACTTTAACAAGTCCATGTTTGCAGCACATGCTTGGATGCCTCTAAATTCTGTATAAAAATGCAGAGCCCTTTGTTTAAAACTGGTGCTGGAGAAGACAGTTCCTCTGCTTGTCTCTAACAAAAAAACAAAAACAAAAAAAAAAACAAAACAAAACAAAAAAAACAGCCATACATGTCTTTGTCTAAAACTTCATAATTGCAGCCTCTTATAGTTTGCCATTTAGAAAGCTGGTACCCGCCTTTCAGATTCTGAGTGAACTGCCAGATTTTATCATGAGCATAGACTATGTCATATCCATCCAAACTGATTGGTAACATCACACAGCTTTTGCTGTTTTTTTGTACACTATAACCTTTAAGTTACTACATAAGTCAAGCATGGCATGTTTCCTGTTAGCCACTGGAAGCTCCTCTTTTATAATACGGGCTAAAGCAGGGGTGTCCAACCGTTTCGCTTGCCGGGGCCACATTGAGTGAACAGAAATGGATTTGGGGCTGCATATAAAATGTATCATATAGTTAACTGTTTCGCTGTTGTGGACGATGACCAAAGTCGGCCCCCTGGCTGTACTGTAGGTGCATTTGAACAATGAATAAATGTAATGCCTAATATTTGCCCTAAAATTCAAATTCTCATTCTAATTCAAATTTTTAATCTAACAGTTAACATCTTAGTTTAGTTGTAAAAAAAATAAAAAAATTAATTAACAGGTACATTACAGGGATTTAGGGCCAAAATCCGTTGAATGGACAGGGGTACAAAGAAATGACATTTGAAAAGCAATTCTGTATTTTTGCTTGAGTTTGATATGATTTAATGACATTGCTTTTGATGGGTATCTATAGCTCCAACATAACATAAATGGATAACAATGAATCAGTTTGTCATGTGTTTGTCTTGCAATGAGCATTGTGCTTTTGTCTTTGTTTCTTACTTTATTATCATTTTCCTGTACTGTTAATGGCAAAAAATGATAAACAGTATAGATTGCAATAATGTAGTATGTAGCTAGCTAGATCTTGCTAGGCCATCTTAACTTTTCATCTTCTGGCTGCCTTGAGACAGCTCTCATTAATAATATGGAATATAAGAAACTCGGAGAAGTAGAAACTACGGTTTTCATATTGTATGCACCATAGGTGTATCTGGTACTCACTCACACACACTCATTCCTAAACAAATTGCTATCAGTTAGACTAAAGTCAGGCTGTTTGTCTTGGATGAAAATATCCTTGTTGCAGGAAACTCCTCTCTACTGTGTTGCATTGCTTATTGTGGTAGGGAATAGACAATTAAATTTAAGCCTTTAAGAGTATGACAGGGCTGGCAACTGATAATGGAAAACACAGACCTTGCTACTGCCTGCTGAAGGTGAAGATACAATTTTTATGAAAAAAGATAAGCATAAAATATTTTATTCCTAAAAATACAATGATAAGCACTGGGAAATACCAGAGCACTTGGGTATGAATATTTATAGAAAAAATTCAGCCACGGTGGTGCAGCGGTAGCATTGTCGCCGTTCAGCAAGAGTTTCTCCTGTTTGATTCTCAGCTGGAGCGCCTTCTGTGAGGAGTCTGCATGTCCTCCCCGCAGTTGCGTGGCGTTCGAAAGACATGAGTGAATGGGCGTGCTTTCGTGGAAGGTTGGGCATCGGGCTGACACCACGCCACCATAAAAAAAAAAAAAATCGACTGCCAATCATTAGCGGACCGGAGTTCTGCTGTGGCGACCCCTAACCGGGAAAAGCCGAAAGAAAAACAAACAAACATTTATAGAAGAAAATTCACAGTAGTTTCACACAGATAATTACATTTCCCTACTACAGCTAACCACTGCAGTGAAGGTTTATTAACAAAATAAATCAGTATTATCTTCTATAATAACAACAATAATAGTAATATGCAAGCCATTTTAGTAGCAAACCTTACTTCTTAAAGCATGATTATTTTTGTGAGACTACAATGACATCTTAAGCAGTTATTAAAATCCATTCTGAGCAAATGGCTATTACTTCAATATTTTTGCATGTTTGAGATCAAAGAGATAATTAATCACCATAACTTTTTTTACATTCATGACCTGAATAGTCCAAAGGCACAATCTCTTTTGCTCACTAATTTTTTTCTGTTCTTATACAATCATGGTTTAACACAGAAATGGGTAAAAGCTTCTGGGTAAGACTGCTCTCTTTGGATAAAACCACCATGACTGCTTGTCAAAGAACACATGATTTCTCCATGCTGTATACACCTGGAGAAATAAAACCTTCAAACACTCAGTAACATACCACTTTAGGAATTCCATTAAAACCAGGTGTTTTGCCTGATGATTGTCCCACCAAACTCTTCATTTATTCTATCATTCTACTAAACTAATCCTTGCCTCTATTTTTTGTTGTTAACTTTTCTCTAGAATTGATGCATCAGTTGTAAATCCCTAGTAAATGCATGCTTTTTGCTCAATTCTCATTTCCCAAGACTCACAAGCAAGAAACTTCTCATAGTACAGCATAAAGAGGTCTAAAATCTCTTTTATTTGTCTAGTTACCTTTCCGAGCTTGGGACTTCTAGGTCTAGTAGCAAACCATATAATTAAAAAAATAACAGCAGGATTTTATACTTACCTGTTAATACAGTTAGGAGTTGCTGTCCTTTTTAAAGGCAATGACAAATCCCTCTTCTTCAGCACGAATGACAAATCCTTCTTCAGCACGAACACACAGGTCCTATTTTGGCATGAAAAAATTAAACAGGAACGGTGCTTTTGGCGCATGTGCACACCGACATTGAGGTTAAAGGTTGTGGGCGTGAAAAAAAACCCCAGAACAAATGTTGATTTTGGACTTAAGGGTCTTGGGTCGCATGGAAGAGCTCTGAGGGCCGCATGCTGCCCACGGGCCTTGGGTTGGACATATCTGGGCTAAAGGATAACTGGTTGCTAATTAAGTAATAACTAGTGATTGATCACTAATACATTCTGGACTGCTCACAACTGTTTGCCTTTCATTCTGCAGTACAATTACAAGCAAGGTGAACAGTAGCAGGATATTGGATTACAAGTTGCCATTCATTCAAAAGTTGTCTTTTATGTTATAAGTGGAGACATGACCACAACACAGATAATCACAAAATTGTGATTAGTGGGTTTGGATAATTTTTATGGAACTAAGGAAATGTGTAATTATTTTTTTTTAAAGAAGCGATGTACGATGTAGCAAAATGATAGAAATTAAACTGTTTTAAAAATCTCTCTCGCATGCACACACACACACACACACACACACACACACACACACACACACACACACACACACACACACACGGCCTTTCAACTGTCCCTGATTCTGACTCAGATTTTAGCTTTGTCACTCTTAACCCTCCTAGGACTGGTGATTTTTGGAGAAAAAGTGGTGAATTACACTTAATAAATAATGACAATAATTAGTTTTAGACTTCTTTTACTTCAGAAAAAGTATATTAATTCATATTTACTTGTTCTGTCAATGTCCCAAGCTACTAGTACTCGTATTTTAAGTGTCCCTGATTATCCATGATTACTTCTGAATTTGTCCCTGATTCATTGAGGGCTAGTGTTTCATAGACTGTGGTTTCCTGTCAGTGAAGCAGTGTTACCATAAATGGGTTGGAATTAGCTAGGTAAGGATAGTCTTAAGGCACCATTTTAAAACACTGATCAAGGAGGAAGTAGGAGTCAGGAGAGATAGACCTAAATACATGGAAAGGAAGCTTGCCAGAAGTGACAGTGCTGGATGAATATCTGCCATCATGAAACAATCCCAGTACCCCCCCCCAATTTATCAACAACTAAATTGTCTCTTCCACTAAGAATTGTGCTTTACGTAATCTCACACTCTTGTGTGAATGGAAGTGGACTCCATAGCCCTTTTTCTAAGAACTGTATTTTAATTAATCCCACTATCTTTTGTGTGTCAAAGGACTCTGAATAACACAGGTAATAATTTCAGAATGAAAATCTTGCATGGACACTTAAAGAAAAAAAGAGGGAGACTGCTTCCATGGACACATTGACCACACATTTATATAATTTTGTCTATGTTTATCAACTAGCTAGCAATTTACAAATTAGGAATAGTTAACTCTAGCCACCTTTTTGCTAGAAGATAGGTATACAGTCAACTAGATGGTAGCTAGTGGTTTTTTAAATAAATATTTGCTCAACAGTTTTATTTGAATTTCCCTATACAGTGATATAAGCTCTCTATGTATGTAGTTATCAATGTATTTTGCTTAATTTTAAGTAAATAATTTTATTAGCAGTATATATTAGCAGTATCAGTAGCACAACAGGCAGCACACATGCCTTTGGTGTAGAAGGTTGAGGATTATATTCCCGCTCAAGGTAGCTTGATCACAAACACTGCAGTGAAGCATAAAGGAGGTGCTACACTACTGAGTGTGCCATCCTTTGGGTGAGATGTTAAACCCAGGTCCATTCTGCCTGAGTTGATGATAGCACAGATGGGTGTAAAAGTACCCACAGCACCCACTGAAAAAAGTAGGGGTTATTTATTTATATACAAAAAGAACTCTTATTTACAACATAGTTACATATTTACAAATATTTACAAATGTAGAAATATATAGATATACAAATATATTTATATCTATTTATAATTTTCCTTACAATCATACTAAAATGTTATTCCTATTAGATCTCCACTCCTTTTTCCATAACCACCATCTGATTTTACTTAATATTGTTTCTAAAATCCATTTACCATTAAACATAATTTATTTTATTCCATATAACCCATATGACATAAAATAACTTTTTATATATTCATTTAACATATTCATTACTTCTGTTCTTATAATATCCATACTTCGTCATATCCATGTTTATTTTATCCACTTCTTTTATATCTTTGAAAAAAATCTTTACAGAGATTTCCCCATAACTTTTTACTTTTATGTTCAATATATTCAGCAGTTTCTTCTTCTTCTTGACAATTTTAGCATATTCTATCACTTATCTTTTAAGATGGCATATTCTCTTTTACTTATAATTTATCTATTGCTAGTCTCCACAAAAAAAATCTCGACATTCTACTTTCTGATTACACCATTTGCTTCTTATTTTTATAGCTTTAATTCTTCATCTATTACATTTTTCAATGGTTTTACATAGTAATGTATTATCATTACATTCTTATACCATACCTTTTTTTCTTTTTCTATATCAATTTTTATTCTCCACAAAAATATTTTTTCTTGGTAACATTTTATTTGTTCATTTATACACTCTTTTTCTCATTTACTCTTTTATACCATACCCCGAAATGTATCTTAATTATATTTATACAGTTTTGCTACTAATCTCTTATCTTTTTCATTTATCTACTTTAACACTTTGTACAAATTTAATGAAGCAGCATATACCACTTGGTTAATTAACCCAAAACATCCTTCCTCTTTATTTACATATAAACTCCTCTTTTATTGGGTTTAATCTAGAATCCTATATAATTCCTTTTCAAATACTGTTGGCAACATAAATGCACTTGCTAAGCATGCTATTTTTCCTATCAGTACTGAATTTACCAAATAAGCCTTTTTGCTGAATGATAATTTATAGTTTCTGCAGAAAATACAAGTTTGTTTTATTCTTTCTATTGTTATTCCCATTGAATTCTACTTATGTCTTTATTCCCAAATTTTATACCTAGAATAGAAATTTAATTCATTGTAAAATATATACCACTATCTTTACTACATCACCTAAACCTTTACTTTTCTCTCTACTTAAAGCCATCAATATCAACTCTAGACATTCATTTGTGGAAATTATTACTTATAAACAAAGACCAGGAGGGAGAAGTTCATAGTCAAGGGACTTCTCCCCAACAGACAGGGTTTTCAGTTACAGCAGCTTCTACTTCCTTTGTGGCTTCTTCTCCAGCCAACAAAGATAAGTGATCTAAAGACAAGCTGAATGAAAAAGAAAAAGAAAAGGAAAAGCTGAACGAAAAGGAAAAAGATAAATCAGATTCAGAAAGATCAAGGAAACATTCCCTAACTCCAACTTGCTTGACAGGCCAAATCCGAAAAATCCTCAATGGTTGGAATCAACTGTTTCTCGGGTACATCCCTTGCCTTCTCACTCCTGGTTCTCTATAGAGCTGGTGAGGCTGAGATTGCATTCTCTCATGCTCCAGGAGAGGAGGCTTTTGAGACCAGCTTTGGTGGTATCTTCTGCTTATTCATCCAGAAGTCTCACAGAACAAAATGTCAACATGATTATAAGAAAGTTCCTTAGAACACAGATAAATGTTTGGTGTCTTTTCAGCACCATCATCTTGGAACGTATGGAGTCTTGGGACAACTATCCCTCCTCTTCCTTCTCTGGTCCCAGTCTACCCTTTGGACCCAACTGTCTTGGCTTCAGTCTGTCTCGGACTGCCATTGTCGGAGCTGATAGTCTGAGTTACTTTGACTGTGACAGCATCCCTTCCTCTTTTGACTCCAATTTGTTTAGATTGGGTACAGCCTTGGAGCCGAAGCTTCAGGGCTAGGATTTGAGGGGGACGGGTCAACAACAAAGTTGCCAGAACTGTCCCTTCCCCTTGGGGCCTTGGCACTTGATAGCTCAGCATTGAGATCAGCTTTAGGGTCAAGACCCGTCAGCTCCTAGGGATTTGTTCTGTCTGAGGATAGGAGGAAGCCTACAGAGCCAATGGTGACTTTGTCCTTCAAGGCTTTTGAAAGGGTTCGATTGATAGTAAGGAAAAAGACACTTCCATTATGTTCAGTTCCATCAGAAACCCAGCAGGACTTGGCTTCTACTTCCCATCACCATATCAGACAGGGACAGTCGGTACCACAGGCTTCTCAGGCTGCATGCTACATTACTGCCCAGTCTGATTCAGAACCTTCTGATTTCCTGCAGGAACCATTTCATAAGAAGCAGGTATGTAAGTGGAAGTGCATAAAATCTTCTCCAGTGTCTTTTGCTGAAGACTCAGACATAGATGAAGGCTCCCCTAGATCTCCTTTTGGTGAGATCCTTGAATTGACTAAGCAGACAGGAGGACAGTCCACCAATAATCCTTTACCAGATGAGTTTGTGTTCATGGAAGCCTTTGGTTCTCGATCAGCATCCTGGGTGGTACCACCCACTGACCCCCATATTGACTTTGTAGCTCAATAGGCATGGAAGGACCCTGCATGTTGGAATCCATCCCTAAAAGAATCTGCCAGAATATTGGCAGCACCAAAGGAAAGAAAACATTGGAGCAATGTTCCATCAGTGGATGCAATGGTGGTAGTGGCAGGCACTAAAAAGGAATTGTCGGAGGAAAGTTCCTTGGTCTATCCCCCTAACAGGGAGTCTGTAACTATGAACCTGTCTGGGAAACAGATGTATGCTTCAGTGACGTTCTCACTTTAGAATGCTAAATTATTTAGCCCATGTTACAAGATTTCAGAGAGACCTGACCAAAGTGTTTCCAAGTCTCTGTCAGGTAGCCTGACTGCAGAAGTTCAGAAGGCCATGGACTCTCAGCTTTCTACTCTTCAGTCTACTTCTGATGTAGCCATGTGACTGCTTTCTAATGCAGCTGATGACATGACTAGAGCAGCAGGTACTGGCATCACCATGCATTGGTATGCCTGGATACGTTTCTGTGATTTTGCAGAAAGATTTAAGATATCCTTCATCAATGCCAACTTTGATGGCTCCACTCTATTTGGACCAAAAGTAAAAGATGCACTAACTAAGAGTCAGCAAGATGCTAAGACTCTTTCTTCAGTGGGAATCTGTTTTTTCACCTGTCAGAGGACGTTTTCTAGGAATCAAAGGGCTGGTAAGAAAATGTGGTTCCATAAGTCACAGAGGTCATATCATGACAATCCTTGGGACAGACCTTCTCATGGCAGGGAAGGAGGCAACCACAGTAGATGTTGCCCTAGAGGCAATGGCAGACCACATAACCAGGGCTTTCATGGTCACTTTACTGAGAAGCCTTTTCAGCGTTGCTAAAGGATTGCCCAACTGCTGCATTCAGAGACAGTTGGGCGGCACTTATCACTGCACCCACAAGCCTGGCTATTATATTTCCTTTTCCCTTCCTATAGTTAAGAAAAACAAGCTTTCTGATAATCCACCCAGTCAGTGGGAACTCACAGCAGCAGAAGTTTCCAAGCTGCTAAAAAAGAGTCAACCATCCGGTCCCAGAAGACCAGTTGGTGTGTGGAGTATACTCAAAGTTCTTTTTAATACCAAAGAAAACAGGGGACCTCAGACTCATCTTGGACCTGAGTCACTTAAACCAGTTTGTGAAACAGACAAAATTCCAGATGGTCACAGTTCAGTCCATTTTGCCTTTCCTGAGGAAGGACACTTGGATGTGCTCCCTAGATCTCCAGGATGTATATTATCATGTAAAGATGAGAAGTATTCAATGAGATTCCTCCATTTCCAGCTGGGGACCAATCATTATCAATTCTGAGCCCTGCTGTTTGGTCTCACCACAACACCCCAGGGTTTTCACCAAGATAATGGTAGTGGTAGTTTTCCTGCATCTTGACAACTGGTTCCTAACCACTACCTCCAATGCCGTCTTATCAAATCATCTGGACCTTCTGCTGCATCTAGGGATCACAGTCAACCTAATCAAAAGTCATCTTACCCCAACTCAACAGATAGAATTTATCAGATGGCACCTGGATTCATATTTACAGATCTCCAAAGTTCTCTACTCCAGAATGCTATCCCTGTGCCTCACAACCACTCAAGTACTACATCACCCTTCTCCTCCAGCAAGACTAATTCTTCACCTCTTGGGTATAATGGCTTCTACAATTCTTGTAATTCCACTAGCTAGATTTTATATGAGAGTGCTTCAATGGACTCTAGAGGTACAATGTTTCCAAAACATTCATCCATTACATATAAAAATTTCTCTAATTCGAACCTGCAGATAATACATCTCCTGTTGGATAAAATCTCCTTCAGTGACAGAAGGATATCCTTTCTAGGTGGATCCTCCTTTGGCTGTAGTAACCATGGATGCACCCCTTTAGGGTGGGGGACATTTTGAAGGGAAGATGGTCCAAGGTACTTGTTCACACACAGAGATCAATCCTCACATTAATTTCTTGGAGATGAGGATAGTCCTTCTGGCACTGGAGGCATTTCAGGATGTTTTCCCCAAGGGTGTGATTTTTGTACAATCAGATAACATGTCAGTAGTCTGGTACATCAAAAACAGGGAGGAACACAGTCCTATCCCCTATGTCTAGAGGACAGGAGGGTTTAGCAATGGGTGATGTCTTCTCACTGCTTTCCTGAGAGCAATGCATATATCAGGGACATCCAATGTACTAGCAGACAAATTGAGCAGAACTATTTTAATGGCTCATGAGTGGTCCTTCAACCCAACAGTGACCACCATGATTTTTTGTTGCTGGGGCCAACCTTGATGCATCCTGTTTGCATCCTACCTGAACAACAAGTGCAGCAATTACTTTGCCCTCATCCCTTCACAGGGACAGTCACCAAGGGATGCTCCATTCTGCAGTTGGCCTCCAGGTCTCCTCTGTGCCATTCTTCCATTGCCGTTAATGAACAAATGCATGCAGAAGACAAGCATGTGCAAGGCCAGAGTGATCCTCAGTGCGACTTTCTGGCACTGACAAAAGCGGTTTCCCTTCAGGTGGCCTCTACTAGTACTTCATTATATTGCATCATTATCCAAACCTATTAACACATCCAACTGGCTCTTTCAGATGAGAAATCCATTAAGTTAACCACTTGGTTTCTCCAGTTCTAACCATAGCCAGAGATGCCAGACTCCCTGCTTTGGTTGTTCAGATCATATCATCTTCTCAAAAACAATCCATTAAGAAGATCTACCATAACAAATGGAAGAGATTTTCCATTTGGGCTGTGTCAAAAGGTTTAGGTCCCTTCTCTGTTCATATTCCATCCATTTTAAAATTTTTGTCTGAACTTTTCTATAACAGTTCTAGTTATTCCACTATTAAAGTACAAATGGCTGCTAACTAAAATTTCCACTTAGGGCAGAATGAAAACTCTTTAGCTTCCTTAAGAGTCTCTAAGGCCTTTTTGAAGGGAACTTTTCTACTATGACCATCTGTCAGAGATCCAGTATCTTCATGGGATATTACTATCATGCTACAGCATTGACTCAACCACACTTTGAAACAACACATCAGATGATTTGAAGTTTCTCTCTTGGAAGGCAATTTTTCTGGTGGCTGTTACATCAGTTAGGCAGATTTCAGAGAAGCATGCACTGTCCTGTAAGACCCCCCCATCTTGTATTTCATAAAGACATAGTTTCCTTGAGAACAAAAGCATCTTTCCTTCCTAAGGTAGCATCCAAGACTAATTAAATCAGTCAGTAAATCTACCATTTTTCCCATATTCTCAAACAAAGGTGAATACCTTTTACGTATGCTAGATATTCATCATCAACTTTGATTCTCTCTTCATAAGACCAAGCAAGTCAGAAAATCTGATCAGTCGTTGCTTTCTTGAAGCCTAAATTAGGCAAAGCAATGACTAAGGTTACTCTTTCCATTTGGTTATCAGACTGCACTTCTTTAGTTTTCAATAAAAATAGCTTGTCTCTACAATCTTAAGCCAAGGCTCATTCCACAAGGGCATTGGCCACATCAACAGCATTTCCTAGTAGAGTATCTATTGATGTTATTTGTGCTGCAGCAGCTTAGTCAACAGTTCACACGTTTGTATTTCACTACAAACTGAATGTACAGTTCAGATCACGCTCTTCATTTGGTTCCACCATTCTCAGGAATGTCCTTCCTTGATGTCACCCAGTTATAACAGCTTGGAAATGTGTCCCATGGTTGAATCGGATGAAAATAGACAACTTTGGATATGAAAATTAGGTACTCACCATAACAATAGATGTGTTGTCTGATTTTTGACCGGTAAAACCTCCTTGCTTCCCTCCTGCCACATTTCAGATTGACACAAGTGAGCTTTTTGTGACTGGATATTTCTCTGACACACCCTATCTGTGAGCAGTCCTTTACTAGGTTTGGTCTTGAATGGAATTGCTATAGTTTATTTCATTGGGCAAACTCAATCTGAGATGGAGTGGAGGGAATTATGGCTAGGCGAGGAGTCAGAGTCCCGGAACCAAGAAGCTTCAGAGTCTGTGCCAAGGTCAAATCCAGTCGAATCTGATAACCCATGGATGAAACAGATGAAAATCAGACAACATGGATCTATTGTTATGGTGAGTACATGACTTTTGTTTCAGCTTTATGAAGAAAAAAAAGCAGGCTCTGAACTGTAGAGCAATTATATTTTAATAGTATCTTTTTTTTAAATAAAAGGGTTTTCCAGAACAATGTATAAAGCATACTTTCTTAAAATAAAATGACCAAATAGCTTAAAGAAAAACAGTTCTACCTAACTTGTTTCACAGTCTTTTCTCTAGCAATTTTCACTGTCTGCTTTCCTGTATGTACTGAGCACTTTAAAGCTGTGTCTCTGTTCATCTGTAATAATAACAGTCTGAATCTTGCAAACCTCAAATGACTCACCACTGACTAGCAAGTCTAGCACAACGGCTTTCCTCTCTTAGCAATCTCTTCTGAACTTTCAGATCCCGCTCTATCTTGAGCTGCTTTCAGACCTCTGTCCCTCTCTCTTTCGGTCTGTCTCTTTTTCCCTCCCCCTTTTTCTGTGTCTTCCCCTTTCTCTCTGACAGGCCAGGCCAACATCATTTCCTATCTTTCTTCTGTCCCTCTGTTAACATGTGGCATCATGTCTTCCTCTGTTCAGTGTGTGTGTGTGTGTGTGTGTGTGTGTGTGTGTGTGTGTGTGTGTGTGTGTGTGTGTGTGAGATCCTCTTCTCACAATGTGCAAACAGGATGGTTGTACACATCACACAGAAAATACAGCTTTTACTTAGCTCACCAGTTGCTCTATTTCAGCTTGGAAAGCAAATGATGAAACAAAAAAAAAACAAACAAAAAAAAAAACAGTCTCATCAACAGAATCCATGTACATATTTCACCACTACTATAGTGAAAAGTTAATGTGTAAAGGCTTACTCTGGTCAAGCTAAGATGAAATTGTTGCAGGTGCCAAAAGAACATGTTAATCCCCCAGAGTATTCTTTATAGCTTGACACTCTAGGCAGTTGAAAACATCCTTCCTTCTTGGGAATTATTCTCCTGACATGATGACCCATCTGTGACTGAGGTTTAGTGACAGTTCCACTCAAACTCCATCCTGTCAGTACAGAAGACAATGAGTGTGCCCCTGAGACTCTAGTAAATCTGCCCTAACTGAGAAAATCATCCTGCCCTACACAGGAGCATCACACAATTAGCCTCATAGTGCTTCATTAGACCAACATAAAGGCATTCCTTCTCTGGCTAATACATATCATTATCTGACAGCTCTTAAAGAAACATCATTATTTAAATAATATTTCATTGCACAATGGCATTAGCAATAAAGACAAATACTTAGATATATAGTGCGTTTTTGCAATATTTTCATCTCATAACAAGATTCACTACCTCAAAATGCTATATGACCCTCATCCCAGCTCAATACCTTGGGATTAAGGTACCTGGATAACCATTCAGTTACAGAAATAAAGTTGGATCCAGGCTCCTGGCAGCTTAGCAGACAGCAGACTGTCAGGGTGGAATGCAGACCAAAAAGCCACATAAGTAGCCCATGCAATGACAGTGTCGCTATGTCCTGAAAATTAATCATAACTTTCTCATTCACCACCGTACAGCCGGCCACTACATCTGTCACCTCAAATTTTAATAGCGAAGCTCGTTCTTGCAAGTTGAAGATACTAACAGGATCAATTCTATGGGAGTAGTACAAAGACTATTTGATTCCTTTGACAAATCAGTTCTTTACAACAGGATTGCTGGTTGTATGTTTTTTTTTTTTTTTTGCTATGATTCCATGAACAAATCACCTCAGAGAATATCAGGACCTTTTCTATAGAGTGCCAGCAGCCTCTGTGGCTTTGTTGTGTGGATTGCCTGTAACTGCTTCCTGCAAAACACCAGTGTGATGTACAGTCAATACAAGATGGATTTTGTTTTCAAGGCTAGAAATAATTGAAATATAAACTGGTATCATCAGAGTCTTACCTAGACTTATTCAAGGCTAGAAATAGTTTGACTATATCAATTGGCTAAGAGGTTCATGCTAAGGACTTCCATTCAGCTTCTGGATGTATAGCTTATTTTTCTACACAGCAAGATCCTATAAAGATGGAGGCAGTGATATACTGTAGTGTATATGTGTGTGAGGTGATAACCATAACATATGAAGATTGAATTGCCCCTCTTTTCAAAGTGGATTTCTTCTCCAGTCCCTTCCTTGTGTAGTATCATTCAATCCTTAAATGTTTTATATGGTTAGTGCTGATGTGGTATTGAAGGAACAAGCTCTTGTGCTGAATATGCTCATCTCTGTATGTCTCATATTGCCAAACATGATGTATGGTGATTTAGTCTGTTGCAAAGAAAAGGTTCTAATTGCAGAAGAACACTGTGGGGAGGATGAGTTGGAAGGAACTTTAAAGTTGTGACTGATCACTTTACAAACTTGTGTAGCCTGTGTCTAATCACCACAACAATATGGTGTGTTACAAGGTCATAACTATTAAAACTCATTGTTAAGGCTGTTGATTTTTACATTGATTACTTGGTCTGTACTCTTAGAGGAAATAGAATGGACATGCTAATGGAGTCACTCTAACAGTATGATAATTTCAACAATGAGAGGCAACGTCTTCATATACCACTATAAGATAGGGGACACTAAAGCTAAACCTAGTATAACATGCTATTTGGACTTTCGCTGGGGTCATAACGCTATTTCTATAATAGGTGAACATATAGGAAAGTTTGCATTTATCTGGCTTCCAAATATTGCATTTTTATCCCAGGAAGCTGCACTACTTCTGCCTAGACTGCTCAGACAGCCACTCTCAGCACTAAACTTTATTTATTACAATTATTTAGGCATTATTAAACCAAGTAGGTGGACTTGTTCAAGAATGCTTTTCAGCAATGACCTGGGCCTAAAGGCAGTTGCAAAAAGTGCTACAAGCACAGGCAAGAAAAGGCATACTATATACATAGAACTGTGTGTCTCAGACTTAATTGAATAACTTAACGTAAATACAAATGAATATGAATGTTTGTAACAGACATTGTTAAGGATACACTGAGCTACTAATGTTCTAAGAACATATACAGCTCAAACAACAGTACAAGTATACACAACAAATCTAAGAGTGATAATATGCATAGTTTCAGAAGTAGTTCATGGAAAAATAAAATACATTACATCTCATTGGGAATGTAGGAACAGTATTAAGGAAGCAATCACGGACACCATAATATGTCTAGCAATATACACCCTTAAATAGACACACAATGGTGTTCACCTTACAGATTGAGCAGGGCCATACAAGATAACCCTCATGTAAATTTGTGTCTACCCTTTCAAAAATTAAGACTGGCCTTAAAGGTAGCCAAAATACTGCTTTGTCTTGTATTGATAGCTTATTCCATAGGGTGGGAATATGTTGAGTTAGGAATCTATCCATCCCAAGAGACCTGTTTATTTATTCATGTAGATTTAGGTCTCTAGTGTGAATGTTTGTCAGGAAATAGAAGGTCGAACAGGATTTTGTCTTTTGTGGCTGAAAAAGTGACACATTGTTCACTTCAGAGTAGACTGTAGGCTGCTGAGTGTATGGAGGGCAGTACTAATCTTTCAGGAAAGTTGAGACTTTCAGGCCTTTACTTTTGTTTGTTAGAAATCTTTGGCGTCTTTCTAGTTGAGCAATATGTTTGGATTTGCACATACCAAAGGGGCATTGTATTCAATGAGTGGTCTGATAATAGATGCTTGCTAAGGGCATCCACTCAAATTCTGAATGCATAAAAGATGAGTACAGTAGTAGGATGACATCTTTGGATTTTGAGGATATTCCCTTCAAAATTATCTGGGCCAGATAGAAGGATTTCTACTACTTATAGTATGTAAGGTAGGAGCAGCTTTTTTTTGCCAAATGCCACTATGCTCCACTTTTTTTTTTTCATTTTGCTTGAAATTATTTTTTGTATACCTGATATGTGCATATTCCAATCCTAGCTTCAGTTGTTTAGTATTAGTGGATGCCTGGATAATAGTGCTCAGCTTGTACACATCAGCACACTTGGTCAACACTTTTGGGATACTGGCTTGGATATTTGCAAAATAAATGCAAAATAGAAGAGGGCCCAGCAATGATTCTTGAGATACCCATTAATTCCAAACTTACATTCAGAGTGCGTACCAGCAACTTTCACAACATTTGAAATGTTGGATAGCTAGTTTGCAATTCAAGTGACATTATAGGCGTTTATGTGAAGTTTGCCTAATTTTTAAATCATAAAACATACTAGCATGGGTATAGTGTCAAAAGCCATGGTCAGGTCAAGATAAGTAGCATGTATTGAGTAACAACTGTCTACAGCCTATGTAACTCTTTCAAAGAAGCTTACTAGGGTCAGAAAACAAGATCTGCCCTTCACAAAACCAAACTGATTGGGCTCTAGATCAATTAAGTTGCTTGTGTCTGCATAAATGCATTCAGCTATGAAGCATTCTGTGGCTTTGTTTAGAAAGTGTGAGGCTGATAGGCCTATAATTACCTGGTCCATAGAGGGGCAGCCCTTATACAGGGAAATTGCAGTGGCTGCTCTCCAGGGATCAGTCACAAACTGAGTAGATATGCCAAGACTTAACTTTTTAAGTACAGGCTCAGATAATGCCTACTTGGCACTGATGACAGTGCAGCTTGGAATGTCATCTGGTCCAGTGGAAGTATTATTTTTAGCCTCTGACAAGGATTCTAAGACGTCTTCCCAACTGATTTCAGAGGAAATTAAATTTTCAGGAATAATGGGGCAACAATGTAGGTAGCATAAGTTAGCATAAAATGTGTCTACTAATATATTGACTATATCCTTGGGATCAGAATGTGTAATATTATTATGGATGAGCTCAGAGCATTGTTGGACATTACTCCTTAATTTCTGGCATAAATGAAAAAAAATTATTTGTAGTTTCCTTTGGCATCTGCAGTGACAACCTTAAGCTCTTATTCCAGTTTACATTTTCTAATAGCATTCTCCAGTTCCTTGCTATCATGTTTTAGTATAGTCTTGAAATATGGGGATGTGAATTTCTCCCAACCTTTCATTGTTTCCCATTTTGATTATGCAGTTCTTTAATATGGAGTTTCACAATTGATGTATATTCCAGAATTCCAGACTGTACCACTGTATTTAGGGCACGCAGGTACTGACCATTCTATGCAGCTGTTTACAAGCTGGTAAAAGTCAAAAGTGAATATGGCAACCTTTTCATTTCAGTCCTTTTGTGGGGGATTGTTGGGAATTTTGCTTATGTCTTCTACAAGTTAAAGTAGATTTGCAATGTAAAAGTCCCTAAGTCCCTAAATATGGTTTCATTTAGTGGTTGGTTGATACCTCTAGGCCTGATAACTGACTTTTGTTTAGATTCAATCAGTAATGAGAAGATATGGAGTGGGGTACAGCCAGGACCTAGGTTGGTGAGGACCAGATCAATGATATTAGAACCTCTAGTGGGTAGTTTGCAATTTTCTCCAGAGCATTGATATTAAAAAAGTAAAGGAAACAGTGAGTATCTCCATTTTTAGAGGTGTATGTGTGTTTATCTGTACTTGGGTAATTGAAATTCTCTGCCAAAAATATTTAGTTTGATATTTAAACTCTCAATAGTGCCAAAATAATTTCTGTAATCTTTGGAGAACATTGATGGGGATCTGTAGCCATTAGTGAAGTAATAGTTGGATTTTTAAGAGTGACTTGGATCTCTAGGAGCTCCAAATTAGGTTGCAGGTATTTTCAGATGAGCTGATTGTAATTTTGCAAATGCAGATCTCCCCTGCAGTTACCTGAGGATTTGAATATGCCCAGGCACAAAACATTGGTTCAGAGGGAATGTTGTCAGTGTATTGAAACTATGTCTCGGTAATGTTACAAACATGAATGTGTTCAAGTTGCAGGAGACCCTCAAGTTCTGGCATCTTTCTGTTAAGACTTTTAAAGGTGAGTAATGTCACCATGATGTTGATCAAATCTGGGACTGAGGTTGCTATGTTGGAATGCCTAGTTGGGGTGACTCTGCCTAAAAAGGCACCGTGGGACAACAAAGTCTTTAGCCAGTATGTAAAGCCATAGTATAAGAGATGTAGGCAATCCTTGATGAAACAGGAAGTCTTGTCTACCATCTTTTTCAAGGCTAGCACATATTGGATTCCCTTAGAATGACATCAAATACTTAACCAGTTGTTAAAGTCAATAATCTTGTCTTGCATCAGTCTTGATGAAGGCAAGATACTTCTTGAGACTAGTGTGTTTCCTGTGTCTGACACATGTACACTTAAGTTCCATTATGTCTTTCTGCAAGTCTTTATGTGTAGAGCACATTAGGTCATTCATTCTCACTTGGCCTCCACCAGAACATATAATCATATTTGTCTGTTTTAAGGGACTTTAGGGCGCTTGTGACTTCACAAGTCTTCATATCAGACAAGGAAGCTACAGTTACCCTGTTCTTGTCCAGTCTGCAGAGTCTGGAGTCTGTATGCCAGACTATGACTAAACATTTCCCTATTGGGAAGAAGACTTCTTTTCTTGTGATGCTTGGGTGAGCTTTGTGGATTTGCAGTATGTGTAAGTTGACAGGGAATAGGTGTTGCCTTGTATGCTGTAGCTGTAATCTAGTGTGTTATAGGAGGCTTTGGCATTTGTTTTCTTTAAAGCCAAGCATAAATTTAGAACCTAGTTGTGTGTTATGATTAATGTGGTGTTGTTGATGTATTATGGACACTGACAGCAGACTAATGTGAGAGGGCTGCCACCATGTTTCTTAAATATTTATGTCTTTTGCAGGATGTACTATCACTTGGTCACAGCAGTGAACAGACAGTAAGCATAAGACAGCTGCTATACTGCTTTAAAACACTTAATGCAATCAGACTGGTCATCGATGAGGTGAATGTAGACTGCTGAGCCATGATGCCAAAATGTGGAGGATTTGGGCTGGTTGTAGAATTTGTGGGTTTTACGGAGACTTCTATAGTGAACCCTGAATATTTATGAGTGAAGTATTTAGGGAGATACTATAAAGTTAGATTAAATTGTAGCTAATCTAGCAGTACATAGTGAAAAGGAGACACTAGAAGGCTTCACATGTGGACCCAACTATACATTGTGAACACAAAACAGTTCAGTCATGTGCCATTATATTGAGTACCTTCCATGATTATACCTTACTGTTGGTACTATGATGAGGTTGCACAGGTCGTCCTTCTCAGATGTTGTAGGAAATGGTAAAACACAATAAGTTTTTGGTCATATAGGATCTGTTGTTTATCTAATTGTTAGAGGAATAGCCAAAATACCTAGGTCTCACCACTATTATCTGCTGTCAGATGGTATATTTCTTTTGATTTTAAATGTATTATCTTCTTTATCAACCTAATTGTTAGAATAAGTTATTTCAGTAAACAATGGAGCAATGTTTTACATGCCTGATATTTAATAGATAATTTGAAAGTGCACTGCTTTACAAAAGGAACCATTACATTTTGTTTCCTTTCCAGGACTGCTGAACACTCAGAACGTGAGTCACAGCTTACACTTCTGCCTCGTGTCACAGCCCTTGTAACATATTCTAAAGGATTTGCTTGCTCTGCTGGACCTGGGACAGTAATCCTGTTTGAGAAGACAGAAGAGAAAGAGTTTTATAGAAAAAATCGAGAGATCAGAGTAAGTGAGAAAGTACAAGCTTTTAGCCTGATCCATATCTTGCACTATGATTATTTCTTGGTTATCTGCAGGACCACTAGAAAGTTGAGAAACATTTTAGCAGAATATATGGAAAGATCTTGCAATGATTACAGTAAGATTGTGGGCTTTGTTTCCCAACAACACTACCCTCTAATACTGCTTAGTGTTATAAACTGCAACTTGTATAAATCATGTTATTAGACATCTGTGTTTCTGTGTGTGTGTGTGTGTGTGTGTGTGTGTGTGTGTGTGTGTGTGTGTGTGTGTCAACATTTTCAGTCTGCTTTTTTTTTTCTTTAATGTGCTGTACACTAATGTTTATATAATATATGCTGATGGCTATCACAGATCATAAACAGTGCAACATATACACATTAGGCATTAGTTTGGGTTCTTCTTCTTGAAGAACAAGGTTATGGTTAAATCAAATGTATCTGTATCTATTTTTACTAAAAAAAACAATGGATTTATAAATCAGATACTGAACTGTTGCCACTGCATTCCCCTCTCCTCCCTGGGCAATACAATCTGTAGTAAAATGTAATTACAAAGCTATTTAAATGCAAAGAACCTAAATTGTCAGAAACACGTGATAATGGCACTGCATTTATGCAAGTGGTTACTACCAAAGATGTTAATGTGTGCTTCATCATGTTTAATAAGAATACTGCTACATCACTTAAACTTATGTGGGATCACCAGATTTAACTCTTTGTGTTAAGCATACAAGTCATCTATTTATTTACTTAGCGTTTATTAACCAGGTAGGTGAAGTGGTCCAAAGATCCCTTTTAGTCATGACCCAGGCCAGAGAGGCCAGACAAAACAGCTAAGCATACAACAGAATGTTGAATTATTTGCATAGAAATTTACATAGGCATTGGCGGTAACATAGCTGTAGCTGCAACATTTTCATGTTTAATTTTTTTTTTTTAAACTTTTGTTTACTGGGAAAGTCCGACTGGGATAGAGCCCATTTTCAGCAGAGGCCTGGGTAGAAATGCTCCAGATGTATGCCTTTGGAATGTGGGAGGAAATCGGAGCACCCAGAGAAAACCCACATGAACACAGGAAGGAAATGCAGACTGTAGATAGAAAGCACCTCAGCTGAGAATCGAACTGGAGAACCTCTTGCTGTGAGGTGACAATGCTAACTGCTGCACTACTGCACCACCTGCTGTTCTGTATGTAAGAACAGATCATTCTAAATTTACAGGTAGGCACAGTTTATTACTGATGGAGCAAATTAGTTTACAGTGTAATTCCAAAGAAGCAATTCAATGAATATCATAATCGCTGAATTAGTATTAAGCCAGTAGATACAATACATAATTGTTCCTTGCCTTACAGGTGCTTCTAACCCACACTCGTTACATATTGGAATGAAAATGTAGGTTACTGAACTTATACGGGAGGTGATCTCAGTCATACAGGAAAAAAATTCTTTGTGGTCTCTCTCTCATCAGGGTGAATGGGGAAATTTTTACCTCTTCATGCGATCAGCAAGTTTAACACAGCCAAGAATGCAGAACCCAGGCTTAGAATAAATAACTTCAAAAATGAGTTTTATCTTTCCTTTCCATGTATTGCAGTGTTTTGTTAAATGGCTGACATCGTTCATTAGATTTAGTTTGGTATTTTCTGTGCAGTGCAACATTTTGTTAAATTGTTGGCAGCTAGTAAAAAACTAATGTTGTAAATTAGAAATTGTCAATTTTCTGTGGAGAGCAAGATGAAAATTGTGGAAACTCTGAGAAAGTTTGTGAGCACGGTTTTCTAGTGGTCCTGGTTATCAGAAACTCTCACCCAATGAGCTGAGAAAAATGACCGGATTACTGTTTGTCGTTTTTGCATTTAAGTTACCTGTAACACATTGCACTTAAGTTACCTGGCACTTGCTCACTAAAGCAATTATATAAGTCAGCATTAAAAATTAAAAGCACTACACCTTCACTCCCCATTGGCCCTTGTTTTCAATTATAAAGGAATTCCCAATATTATTCTAGCATGTCCAAAGGTCAGTTGTCAATCTCCTCTTCGGTCCAGCTGGGGAACCTGGGAATCTTGAGGCAATGTTACAACTGCCTCATGTACACAGACAACCCTCTCCTCCTATCAAATTCCAACACATGTGAGAGATGCAACCATATAGCCAAACTGGAGGCTAAGCTCTCTCAACTCAGTACTGGCATAACCAGTCAGGAGGAGAAGGAAACCACACTCACTACAATTCCAGTCTCACATAGACCTACCACGACAGCAAACCAAACACATAATCACACAAAAACATACTCGGAGGCTCTAAATAAAGATCTGCCTAAGCAGCAGAGACCTCCAAAGCAGACACCCAAGCAACTGCTACCCCAAAACAAAACACGTGCAACACATATCTCACAAAGCCAGTGTGCCGAACAGTCACAGCCCTTAAGGCACAACACACCTGATACACTTGTAATAGGTGACTCTATCGTCAGGCACACTGATGTCCCGCTCACCAGGCTGAACAAGGAGAAGGTCACGGTGAGCAGCCTGTCAGGCGCTAGGATCCGCCACATAACACAAGCACTCAGGTCACTCCAAGGCAAGTACAAATATGACTCAGCCATTGTCTGTGCTGGTGTGAATGACCTGAGTCGTACCTCCCTGGACTACATGAAAAGAGACATAGAGGAGTTCTCTGAGCATGTAGCCCAGGCTGGTATGACCCTGACCTTGAGTAGCATCTTACCCTCACCAAGAATGATGCCACAATATGAAGACAAGATGATCAATTTCAACAATTGGCTTAAGTACTGGTGTCATTCAAAGGGGATCCAATGCCTGTCAGCCTGGGATGATATGCTCGACAAGCCACAATGCTTCGCTAGGGACGGCTTGCACCTGTCACCCCTGGGCTTTTGGATATTGGCAAAGGCTCTTGCTACCCCCATAGTACCTTTTTAGGCAAGGCTCAAAAGACAAACCCACCTCCATAGGTATCACAAGGGATAAGAAACTAAGAGTAATGCTACTCAATGCCAGAAGTCTAAACCTCAAGATACATGCACTTGAAACGCTCCTTAGCATGGAGAACATCGATATCTGTGCAGTAACAGAAACCTGGTTCAGGGCTCCTGAGAGCACCCCAGCACTACCAGGTTATACCTCATACCATTCTTTCCGGCCCCAAAACTTGGACCAAACCACAAAAGGAGGGGGAGTATCGATATTCATTAAAGATACCCACACCTCCAGGTTGGTGGCAAAGCATGAAGCATCAGAGACTATCCATGTGCAACTAACAGTGGGTAAAACTGCCTTCCAGTTTATAGCCTGCTACAGACCACCCTCCCAAACCCAGGAACCCCACTCGGCCTTCCTGAGAACACTGGAAAATTTGAAGGTCTCTCCAAACACCATTATATTGGGCGACTTCAACTACCCAAACATAGACTGGGAGCATTACTCTAGTTCCAACACCCTAGCCCAAAGGTTCCTAGAATTCATAAACTCAAATGCTATGGAACAACTTGTTACCACTCCCACAAGAGGGGAAAACATACTGGACCTGATCATCACCAACATGGGGACTCTATGCTCCAGACCAGAAGTGTATCCCTCACTGGTAAGATCAGACCATAACTGATCTCACTGGATATTCACATCCCGACCCCACCCCCTGCCCAGAAAACCACTGTGAAAAACTTCTCTAAAGCAAATTTCACACTCCTCAAAACCGAGGTGGAATCCTTCAAAGCCCCCGGGCCTGTGGAAAATATGGCCCAGACAGCAGAATCCTTTATAAATGCATTCTATGAACACCTTCAGGAATGCATGGATCATGCAATCCCAAATAAAACCAAGACCCAATCCTCCAAAGGCAGATGTCCTGTCTGGTGGATCCCAGCCATAAACAAACTATACAGTAGAAGGAGGAAGCTACTACATGATAGAGCAAAATCCCAAAAGGGAAGGCATCTCTGATCAGTATTAGCAAAAACTAAGGGCACTCATAAAATCGTCTAAGGCCAGCTTCGAGAGAAAAATTGCACAGGACACTAAGGATAATCACAAGGCTTTCTTTAGTTATGTTAGGAACCTGGGTGGGAATTCCCAGATATGCTGAGAATTAGTCCAAAATGACAAAAAATACACTGAACCCACAGACATTGCCAACATCCTAGCTGACAGGTTCAGCACACCCCCACCAAAAGGGCAAATATCTATCCCAGCAGAGTGCTGCCCCCCTGACATCTCAGATGCTCAGGTAAGAGCCGCCTCTCCAAAGCAAAAAAACACAGCATCAATGGGACCAGACGGTGTCCTGGGCTGCATCCTACATGAACTCCAAGAAGAGCTAAACCCAAACATAAAACTACTGTTCAATCTCAGCCTTACTACAGGATATGTACGCAAAGAGTGGCGTACAGCAACAGTGGTCCCTCTCCACAAAGGTGGTGCCTCAACGGACCCTGGAAACTATCGCCTCATAAGCCTGACTAGCTTGGTCTGCAAAGCTATGGAAAGGATCATCATGGACCTCATAAATAAAAATATTGGGGACCTACAGACACTGGATCCTACCCAGTTTGGCTTTGTTAAGGGCAGATCCTGCCTCTTAAACCTGGTCGACTTCTTTGAAACAGTCACCAAGGCCATTGACAAAGGGAAGGTGGTCCACACAGCCTACCTGGACCTCGCAAAAGCCTTCGATACAATACCCCACTCGGGCATTATAGATATGCTCACCAGCTTAAATATAAACCCCTATGTCACTAGATGGGTTGCAAACTGGCTCAAGGACAGAACCCACATGGTTAGAATTGCTGGAGCCATGTCAGACTCCAAACCAGTTACAAATGGCGTCCCACAAGGCTCAGTCCTGGGACCTCTCTTGTCTGGTATATATTTCTCGGAGGTACAGGCCAACACAGAAGGACTGTGGCTGACCAAGTTTGCAGATGACTGCAAACTGGGCACCATAATCAACTCTCCAGCCGACACAAGCATCCTCCAAAAGGGCCTCATAGAAACAGACAACTGGTGCCAGAACCATGGCCTCATGCTAAACGCCAAAAAGTGTATAGTCATCCCCTTTGGCAAAAACAAAGTGCCCACAAATTACTACATAGGTGGTAATCCATTAAGTACAGAAGAAGTAATTAGGGACCTGGGGACCCAGGTTGATAGCAATCTCTCATTTGACAACCACGTGGCCAAAGTGGTTAGAAAAACATGTTATATAGCCCACCTAATCAAGAAGGGATTCACATCTAGATTAGGGGAGGTCATCGTGCCTCTTTACTCATCCCTCATCAGGCCCATAATCGAGTACAATGCCCCTTTTGGGATGTACCTTACTAAACACCTGCAGCAACTGGAAAGACCCCAAAAGTTCCTCACCAAGAGGATCAAAGGGCTCAAACAGATGCCATATGCTGCCCCGTTAAAGAAACTCCAGCTCTACTCAGTGGCATACCACCTGCTCAGAGGTGACCTGTGCCTGACATATAAAGCCATGTCCAACCCAGAATTAAGGGACATGCTGCACCTCAAAAAATCTAAATCCCATCGAGCTACACGCTTGAGAGACTTGAACCTCAGCACTGAAATAAATAGGACATGCTGGAGGGACAGATTCATAACCCAGAGGCTCCCTTCACTCTGGAATAAAATCCCAGTCCAGGTTAGGCAGAGTCCCTCATTGACTCTCTTCAAGAGGAATCTTGATGAGTGGATGGGAGATCGTAGGTTTACCCCGGGTATCACTTCTGTGTCACTGTTAGACAGAGGCACAGTATACTAACCTCGAAAAAGGGCATAGCAAAATTAATTTAAAATGGGTGGCGAAAGCCAAACATACTCTGGCTAGGCTTATAAATGCTCTAGGGCCGATATCCTAGTATGAACCTATGAACCTATGAACTCCAAGATTTTCAGTCCTTTGTCTTATATGCCTTGACATTAGTTAAAGCAGTCTCTGCTCCAGCCCATCCAAAATTCATTTGTGGATTCACAAAAGCAACCTTTCTATATTCCATGCATCACATATTCTTATTTTCAACCAGTTCTTTTCCCACTTGTTTCTTTTCACTCATTTTTAATTTATCCAGTGTTTTAGCAATAATAATTCACTGTTCCAACTCATTCTTTGCTAATACTCTCACATGTCATTTTGGGAAAGGGATTCATGAAGGTTCCATTGTCTCTATATAACTCCCCTTCATTTAATGAGGGAAGAATATGCTAGTAAGATTACATTGTCTTTTTAGTACTTGCAGCGGGTGAGTCACTCAGTGATATACACCCATTCGGATTATTTACTGGTAAAAGCTGGGGTCCCTTAGTGGTCAGTACTGGGACCAATCCTGTTTAAAGTGATATTTTCTACTTTCCCAAAAGGAAATACATTTTGAGTGTGTAAGTGTGCTGACAATTGTAAAAGAGGATGACTACTACAGAAAACTTCTGATGTGGAAGAGCTAAATCAGTATTTACAATAATTGAATAACTGGGCAATTGAATCTGGCTTGTTATTCAGTCCTGACAAATTATGTACGTTTCAAATAAAATCTTAAGCTCTCCCATATATTTAATGTCATCTCAGTTAAATGAAGTAAAATAAAACTCACAAGTGCAAAGTAAAAAAGAAGTAGAATATCCACACTGAAATACTGAAATGACAGTCACAAATGGAGAAATATTTTTAGCTCTTTCGTCCTTTTACTTTTAATAACACTTCTTCCAAAATGGTGATTAAAATGCTTAAAGGCATTTTAATTACTGTTTCTGAAATCTTATTAAAAGTAAAAGGATGAAAGCGCTAAAAATATATCTCCATTTGTGACTGCCGTTTCAGTGTAAATGAGAGTATAAAGATTTAGGGATGTTAATCTCATCAGACATTTTTTAGAATGCTCATGTTAAGTTAATAACTACAAGAACTATTGAACGTATGGGCATTTGTTACATAATCTGTCAACAAAAGATGAGAATACATTAACATTAGTATATAAGAGCTATGTTAGCCCTCTTATGGAATATAAAAACACTTTTTTTGTTTATACAAAAGATCAATTAAAATGAAAATTCACTGCAAGAATTATGAAATTTAGGACTATTGAGTATGGATCTAAATGTAAAATGTTAAAATTGTACAGTTTTTGCTACAGTGTGGCAAAACTGATATTAGCATATAAGATTTATAGAGATCAACACATGCATTAAAACTCATAGACATAACAACATGGTTTGTAATTAAACCAGAGTATATCAGTTAGTCAATATCTAACTGTGAAAGGTCAGTAAACTATGGAATAATACTTCTGTTAGTGTGAGACAGTATAATACTCTTGAAGCCTTTAAAAAAAATTAGATTTCTGGGCTGGTGGCAAAGTATACAAACCATATTTAGAGGAATCTGTATTCTTTGATGTCTTTTTCGCCTAAACACTGCTTATTATCTTATGAATTCATTATACATTAACAGTGTCACATCTATGATCTTCACAAATGAAGTATTTGCACGGAGTACAATGCACTAATCTGTTGCAAAATTATCGCACTAATTAATTACAAAAGGATTCCATATTATCCAGAATACTTATAATTTTAAGTGTGATGATGTACTAATTTTACATTATGTGTGGTTGAGCTGAGTTAGTGCAAATATTCTGGAAATATCAATGTTCTTCTAGTTTAGTAAAAATCAATCTTATTTTTTATAAGAGAATATTGTCCTTTGCAGCCAGTCTGCATCATGGGACTTATCCCTGCTTATGAGGCACTGCTATCTGATGTCATGTTCTAAGCAGTTCTAGACAGACCCGTCTACTGACATCATCACATTCTTGACATAGTGTGTAATGAGTAGCACCTCCTCACATCCTGCATTTTTCTCCTGTCATGATGCAGAACTTGATCTCGCAGCCTATTTTGGATTACTCTGGAAGTCTATTTTGTTTTGCTTTTCTTTTTTATACTAGAAGCATCAGACATCTTTTAGAAAAGCCACCCATCCAGTCCCAAAATCACAGTACCAAAGGTTTTTACTCCTAGATTATATGTCATCCATGTTATATCTTCCTTATAAATCCCACAGCAGACAAGTTAAAATGATATATTTCTGTATCAGCAAAATATCTTTCTCAGAAGTGTTGTTAGATATTGCAGGAAATATGTTCATCATTCACACTGCTGCAGTAGCGTTCAGTTTATATGGGTTGTAAGCTGCAACTGGCTGGCTTTACAAATGTCTGGCTGCTTCCCACAACTTCACTATTACTGTTGATTGGACAGCCCATGGAAGGGAAATAAGCAGCAATGATAATGAAGATTTCTTCAGTGCTTTCTTGCTGTCTTGAGAGGAAGCATCTCTTTGACATCACATCAGCAGGTATCAGCCTTGAAGATTCCTTCTGGCCCTTCCACACAGAAAATTGCTCTTTTAAGTTAAATAATTGTTTTATTCTATTTTCTGACTAAAGCAGCATTTCCTATTTACGAATACTGCTCTTTTTTTTTTTCAAAAAAATGTACATTTTTGTCACGGATTGCATTTTTTGTGCACATCATTTTTTTGGATTTAGGGGCTGTTTTTATGGTAAAAGTTCTACTCCTGCTAACATTTGATATTTGATAATATCTTTAAGAAAATAGAGGTGCTTTTATGGTGCAGAAAATGTTACTGAAAATGTTTTAATGCTTGTGCATACTTTGTGACAACTTACCTGTTATTCTATCTATTGGGTGCTTCTCTTGTGTTTATGCTGGACAACTTACCCTCCGACTGACTAATTCAAGCACTGTTTACCCATGTTAGGGCTTCCTCCGCCACTTCAAATGAATACTTACTTATGTTCTGCTGGTTCTTCTTCCACTGTACCTAAAAAGAAGAAACAACATTATAAAGAGCCCTTGCCACCACCACAGGCTCATATAGTGCCTCAGTCGTTGGAGTGTGAATCTGTTATGGCCAAACATTATTCCTCAGAACACTCACCTGTTACTTCAGGACTGAGGGTCAACCATAGCATCCTTGGCTGTTCCATTGTCTGATCTGGACATGGAAGAACATTTTTCTTTTGATCTGGGAGACACTCCATGTGATGCTTCTCAGGGTGGCTGGGGAAAGAGATCTCTTGTCAACAGTGCCTATAGATCAAAGTGACAAGGGCTTCTATTCCAGAATGTTTATGTTGCCAAAGAAAGAGATTTATTAGAGACCAGTTGTAGATCTTTCCTTTCTCAATCTGTATGTGAAAGTGTCAGAATTCAAAATGTTGACCCAATTCTTTTACCTCTGATTCAACACCTGAATGTCATGGTAACATTAGATCTAAAGGATGCTTATCATCACATTGCCATAGCCACATGCTTCAGGAAGTTTCTCAGATTCACTGTATCTGTGTTGCATTATCAGTACTCTGCATTACTCTTTGGGTTATCCACAGCTGCAAGGGTGTTTGCAAAGGGTATAGCTCCAGTGATACTTCATTGCAGACTGCATGCCATTCACATTTTCCTTATTCAGATAACTTCTTACCTCTGCAGAGTCGTTTCCCAGGTGTCAATAGTTTTTAATGTGTGTAGCAACTCTTTTTAATTGTTTCACCTGCATCCAGAGCCATCCAGGCTAAGATAAGAATACTTTCTTGAATTACTGCACTTGTACTTGCTTTATACAGTGATTGTTATTGTTATTGAGCATTTTTAATGCATTTATTTAATTTTGTGGCAAAAAAAAATCTTTATTTCTCTGTTTTTTCTTGTGTTTGCTTCCAAAGCACCCAGAAGGGCAAATGAGCCAGGGATGTAGCTGTTTGGTTGTTGTTTGCAATTTAATCTGCACTTGAGAGCTACTTTTGCTGATCTTTTACATTATGAAATTCCAGGATCATCCATCTTGTCGCAGATGGTGTTTACCTGTTAGCTAGGAAGCATTCCAGGGAGCTCAAAGTGTAGTCATTTATTGACCAGAGGGCATAATTGACCAGAGGGCATAAGAGTCAGTTTTCAAGCTTTTTTTTTCTGCTATAGATTAGGCGAGTTTACATGGAGCTGCCCACTCCACAGTTGCGGTTAGTAGTGCCCTGTATAGTAGCAAATCCTTAGACAGGAAAAATTACCCTATAAGCTTGGGATTACGTCCAAAACTAGTTAATCACCCTGACATTGTGTGGAATTAAGCTTAGGACAGCCAGCTTGTGCATCGAGTAGCACAACCATATTCTAGCACTATACAACCTCTTGCCCTTAACACCAGAAACTAGTTTATGTATCAAATAGCACTACCATATCCTAGAACTATATAACATGTTGTCCTTAACCCCTGAAACTACCCCAGGAGACCCTGTAAACCTCAACCCTTAATCCTAAACAACCCACTGTATTACAGGACCAGACAACATGGATATGCAATTTCCTAATATCTCTGTAGCCAACTTGGTAGATTTGGGCATCCTAAGACAATGTAGCAATTGTCTCATGTGCTTGGATAACCAGTTAATCATTAAAGAAAATAACACAGTATTTGAGAGATGTAAGTACACAACTTCCTTGCAGGCAAAAATCTTGCATACGAATAAGGTTATCAAAAATAATCACACTACATCCCTTATAAATACTGCTCACTACACACACACACACACACACACACACACACACACACACACACACACACACACACACACACACACACACACACACACACACACACACACACACACACACACACAGACTGTCTTATACTAAGGAGTTTAAAAGAAACCTTCCCAAATCTCAAAGACCTCCAAAGCCTCCTAACAGCAACACTGCTCCTCAACAATCACTAAAACACACACCAAAAGCAGTGTCAAGCACCTCACATAAGCCTACACCCAATGGTTCACCAACAGCAAAGCCCTTAAGGCAAGCATGCACATTGCCTTATACTCTTGTATTTGGGGACTCCATAATGTGACACATAGATGCCCCACTCCCCAGGTTAGACAAAGAAAAGATAATGGTTAGTGGCCTATCTGGAACCAGGATCTGCAATATCATGCACTCACTCAAATCACTGCACCCCAGCTACCAATATGATTCTATCAGTCCTGATGGGTATAAATGATCTGAGATGTACCTCACTGGACTATAGGAAAAGAAACATTATGGAACTCTCTAAATATGTGTCACAGACAAGTATGTACCTTGCACTGAGCAGCATTCTGCCTTCACCAAGGATAATGCCACAGTATGAACAGAAAATGATTGACTTTAATAATTGGCTTAGGCTCTGGTATCACTCCACGTGGATCCAGTATTTGTCAGCATGGGAGGACATGGTCAACAGACCACCTTGCTTTGCCAAGGATGGGCTGCACCTGTTCCCCCCCTCCAGGCTTTCGGATCTTGGCTGAAACTTTATCTACCCCCTTTAGAGCTGTTTTTAGGCAATGCCAAAAAGACAAAACTACCAGCATAGTGAAAAATTCTTCAAATAGTCTTAAGGTGTAATGGTAGGAGCTCAATGGTAGGAGCCTAAACAAAAACTCCACATCCTTCAAGCCCTCCTCACTCTGGAGAATGTATGCATCTGTGCCATGACTGAGACATTGTTTAAAGCCATAGAAAGTACTCTAGCAGTGCTACAGTGCTTTCCACACATTTAGACCAACAGCAGCACAAATGGGGCTGAATATGGAAGTGTCTTGATCTACATTAGCAGCAAACCTACTTCCAGGTTGTTTAAAAACATGATACTGTAGAACTCATCCACATGCAAGTCCTGATATCATGGCTGGCTATGCTATAGGTCACCATCTATGCTGCCAGGGTCTCATGAGTCTTACTTAAACATACTAAAGGTATGTGAGTTTAACTCCCTCTTTATAGACTGAGAATCTTACACTGCCTCATACTCAGAAGTGCAGCATTCCCCTTATTCAGCAAGGCAGTTCCAGCAATTAATGTATCTGGTGGGGAATACAACCCATACCTTTCTGCACCAAAGGTGAGTGTGCTACCTGTTTCACCACTGACACTGCGTGCCTCAAAATCACTGAACAAGAAGAACTTTTTCCATTGTGCTTAGCCTTTCCTCTTACCCCATAATGCATTGTTTCTTCCTGCCTTTTCAATTCTTCTCTGATGCAAAAACATGAAGAGATGTCATGGATTTTACCAGTGCTTATCCTCTTTTTTGTTTGAAGGTATTTTTTTATCTTCTTTCTTTATTCCTGTTTTTATCATTCATAGTGTTACACTGTTTTGAATTTCATTCCCTTTTTATAATCATCTTTATATGGTCCTCTGAAAAATGTACATTCCTCTATTATTCATTTATTTTCTAATTAGGTCTGCATGATTGAGACAATGCCTGCCCCTTTCTGCACCCAAATGGCTCATTTGTTCCTCAGTGGGGGAAGAGCCAGGCTTCATTGGTCAAGGTGAGAGGCCCTTTGCCCATTCATCCCCTGACTGTTGAGCCTTATCATCCTAGTCACTCACACATGAAGGTAAGAGTCAGGTGCAGGGAACTGGCCAGTCTGCACATCCTGTGCACTGTCCTATATCTTCCCCAGTGGCTTACTTGCTACACAATTGTTTCGTCTAGGAGAACACGCATGCTTCCATACATGCCAAGTTTCTTGCCTGAGCAGCACACTAGTTGCAGTATACGCTTGCCAGGCTCCTTGCTGCAAGCAGTCCTACGAAGGTATCAGTGCAGAGAGCTGTGCTATCATCCTTCCTTCAGGTTAGACAAACCAGCGCAGGCTGCTCACGCCTATATTCTGGTGCCCAGTCCCACCAGTGCAAAAATAAACACTCTTTTTATAATTTTTTTATCATATTTCATCCATCTGTCCATTGTATCCAACTGTTGGGTACATAGGTGCATGTTTGATACAGTCTGGCTATCACCTTCTGCTACTAGCCTCAAGCTCCTTCATATTTTTCCTCCCATAATCCCCCTGCACCCTTCCTACTTTCAGATCTTGTTTGCCACAATTGTGACTGGTTAATCTCTGTGCTACAGCTAAGTGCTCCATTTCTGTTGTATTTGTTAGATTATTTTCTCTTCAAAAACATTACCACTATTTATTGTTTCTTAAATGTATCTGATTACTATTATAATTTCTAAATTTTAACCTAAATTTCTTTGTGATGCTCAGGCAGCTAGTTGTGTTTTATTTGCCATTATAGTTAGTGTAGAAAATAATAAATAGAAATAATTCCATTCAATAGTGATTCACTTCACTAGCAGTGTAGCAGCCAGTAGACCACCTCAGATATTAGTCTACCATTTCATTTGATACCTTGTAGTGTAGTTAGGTTAGTGGATAGACATTCAAAAAGTGTATGAAATGAGCATACAAAATCCCACCCTAGGACACCCATGATTTATGTGTAGTGTACCTAGGGCCAGAGCATCTAGATACTGACTGTAATATATGTAAGGACTTTGGGCCTAGGTCTTTATCAGACAGATGAAATAAATTAATATTAAAGGGCTTTTTTCCCTCAGATGCTAACCCTCACCTCTGGGGACAAAACTGAGAAGAGGAGAAAAAAGGAAAGAGAAGGAAACCAAAAAGAGGAAACCTGGGGAAGCTGGACCCTCATTAGTCCCCAAGGTACCAAGAGGAAAGTCCTGTCTGGTTTTGATTCCTACATGCAAGTCTCCCCACCCACTGAGACTATAATTATAAGAGACAAATCTCCCATGTCCTACTGGCAGCATTCTTCAGAAAGAGAGCTATCGTACTTTCTGTATTTCAAACCATTCTCTGCTGCATTCCTCAAATTCACATTCTCCTTTTGAAGCACTACTGAAGCAGATTAGGAGCCTATGATGAGAGCCTTTTTGAAGGGATGGATGGAGTTGGGCATTATTCTATCCCCTCTCTGTTTCCAGAGCAGATTATGCTGGTTCCCCTTCACCTCTCTTAGCTCCTCCCCTGATTCCAGTTTCAGCATCAGTGGTGTCAGAGCTGAATTAATAACTGGACACTGTCTACTCGGTGGCAACAGGTATTATTACCTCAGTGCTGACCCTTAGGCAACTGACACACTCAACACTGAGACCCTCGGTGTGGGGTGGATTTCAGGACTGGCCTCTTGATACCAGGTCTTAGGCACCATCCTTGGTGACAACTTGTTTGTAGCGTAGCAGTTCTCTGTGTCAAAGTTTTCATTCTTTGAATTGTCAGCACCAGTCACCATCTTGGAGCTGATTGGGTCCTCTCTATTGGGACTTCCTTTTTCAGTGCTGTTCACCTCTCCCTCAGTGGGAGTTGTGACAGATTTGAGGGGTAGTCATCAATACAGACAAATTCCAGATCTGCTATCAAAGTAGTGTAGAAACTGATAGCCTCCCCTTCCAAACAATTGACAGAGACTCCACGAGTAGCAGCTCCACCCCATGAAACCTTTCTGTTAGCTCTTCAGTCTATTCATCAGGTTTGCTAGAACAGAGCAGAATGAGAAATCTCAAAAAATTGCAGCAGGTGCATGCAGAATCCGCTAGGGCCTATGACCAATCACAGCTGGAAATTCCCTGAAAGAGGACATGTAAAAGGAAGTATGTAGACTCCCTTTTACATTCTCTAACATCAGACACAGACTTGGATGAGAGAGATGGCTCCCACAGTCCCCCTCCAGAAAATGCCACATTCACCAAGATCCTTGAATTGATGAAGCAGAGGGGAGCTTGGCTAACTGACCTGCTTTGTCAGGAAGAGGAAGTGCTGTTTGAGCCCTACTGCTCTGCACCTTCTAACTCTTGGGTGTTTCATCCTACTGTCCATCTCATTAACTTGGTCACAAGGAAGGCAGAGCAGGAACCAGGTACAACCAAAGCAATACCTTTCAAAGTCAACAAAGTCCTACATCCACCTAAAGATAGGTAGTACTGGTTGAAAGATCCTCTGGTGTATTCTGATTGTTGCAGCAGCCACCAACAGAGAACTCATAGATGAGTCTTCTGCTGTCCACCCAAGTAACAAGGTATCTGGAATGATGGAAATAATGGGAAAGCAGAAATTCACCTCAGGCACTTTTGCTCTAAGAGAATTAAATTGACTGACATGAATCACTTCCAAGAAGACCTAGAGGAACAAGCTATGGATACTTTGCATAAGCCACCAATACTGGAGTACAAGAAACAGTTGGAGCCATCTGTGGGTACTATGTTGAACATGACTGACCTCCCCATGCATCTAATGCATAACACAGCTGATGAAGTGACAAGAGCAGTAGGCACAGCTTTCATTCTCAGATGTCCCTCCTGGCTCCACTTATATGACTTTGTGGACAACTTCAGTGCATCATTAACCAATGCTCCCTTTGATGGTTCCACACTTTAGGAATCTATGGTGAATAAAAGTCTAATGAGATGTGAACAGGATGAAAAGATGCTGTCTGCCTTAGCCATCACATTTGAGAACCCTCAATGATCCTTTTATAGAAAGTAGAAAGGTTTTAAGTCTTTCTGGCTCAGAAAATCCAACACTCAGTCATTTGTTTTCTCCTCAGATAGAGGTAACTGGAACAGAGGTAGTCCTTTCAAAGGATATCAACCACATGGGCATGGGGTAGTAGAATTAGGGATTTAGGAGGCCTTTTTCTGGAAAACAGACTCAATGCCCCTGAAAGCTTGTCCAAGTGTACACCTCTGAAGATAGTCCAGGGGAGGGCATTTGTTTCTCTACCCAACTACATGTATAGCCATCACACAGGACAAATGGGTTGGAAACATATCATACCCCTTTCCCAACAATACTGTCATTTCCTCTAATTCCACCCCACCAATTAAGAGTATCCAAATACAGGTTTCTATCCTCCTGCAAAAAAAAAAAAACCAACATCCAGGAGGTTCCACCAGACCAGTGAGTGTCAGGAAACTATTCCAGATTCTTTTTAGAAACAAAGAAAAACAAGGGCTTCAGCACAGTCCTAAACCCCAGTGGCTTAAACCTCTACATAAAACGACCCCCTTCAGAATCATTACTCTGTTTGTGATTTTGCCTGGTCCAAAGGTAAATGACTAGCTATACTCAATACATATTCAGGATGCCTACGTCCGCATATAGATTTTAAGGCAGTCCAGAAGGTTCCTGCACTTTCAGCTGGGAGTCAAACTCTGTCAGTTCAAGTACCCACACTTCGGCCTCACCACAGCCCCCTAGGCATTCACCAAATTAATGGCAGTAATAGCAGTTCATCTACAACTAAATGGGTACATATATTTCCATATTAGATTATTGGCTCCTGGATGCAGTAGCCAAAGAGTCCTTACTTGCAGCCAGCAATTACCGAAAGATAGGCAGAACAGTAAAAAGTATTTTCATATATAAAGAAAAATCACACCTACAGTCTACACAGCAGATCACTTTTATCGGCTGCCATCTGGACACAAGAACATGCAAAATAAGTCTTTCTCTGGATAGAGTACACTCCAGCCAATCCACAGTACAGATACTTCTATGTAAAGAATTGTCACTGGCATCCTTAGTCCTAAGGGTTTTAGACCTTATATCTGCTTCAGTTGTCATGATCATTTATGCCAGGTACCATATGAGAATTCTTCAGAGGATGCTTTCCACTCAGTGGTCTCAGTTGACAGACCCAATCTACATAAGTTTGACTTGTAGAGAATATTTAAATTGATGGCTGACATTGTCAGCCATCTGCACTGGACAGCCTTTTGTCATGTAATCCTAATGTGAGACAGTGACCATGGATGCATCCTGTTTGTGGTGGTGGTGGGCTACATTTTGAGGGTAGTATGGTCCAAGGAGTTTCCATATCAATCTAATAATATTAGCCATTTGTTAACCAGAAGGGCCCACTGAACACACAGTCACTTTTCAGGGGTGACCCAGGAGCAATATCTGGTTAAGTGACTTGCTCAAGATCACACAGTAGACAAATGAGGGCTGAAGGAGTCATACCCTGTACCACAGAAACTAAAGCTCACAGCCTTAGCCTTCTGTGCCAACTGACAGATAATATCATGACAATAAGCATGGTTCTCTGAGTGTTGCAAGAATTTCAGAACTTCCTTCTTCCAGAGTGATAGCTATTCATTCAAACAATATGTATGTTGTATGGTACATCAACAAACAGGGATGAACCAAATCTTAACCCCTTTGCAGAGAAGCCATGAGATGTTGGCAATGGGCATTGGATTTTGTTCATTTTTTAATTGCAATGCACATCCCAGAGAAAGTCATCTGGTTAGAGGACAGGTTCAACAGGTCTGCCCTGATGCCTCATGAGTGGTCCCTCAGTCCAAAGATGACTCAGCAGATATTCAGCCACTGGGACCAGCCTTGCTGAGACTTGATCTGATGATGTCAATTTTCATTTTATCCTTGACATATGGGTTCAGTTCCGCCACTGGAACCGACTCTGCTGTTACTCGAGCTCATGCAAGACAAAAACTCTCAATCTTCACCTGTACCCACAATCCCTCTCTGTCAGTTATGTCAGATCTCGCTTACCGCTTTTCAAGACAGATGCATTTGCCATAGCTCTCATGCTAAGTAAACTTTATTGATAATTTTATAATATTTTTTCATAATCCTATTATATATTTCTCCCCTATGTTATAGCCATATATACTCTTTTTGCCTTTCTCTACCCCTTCAGAGTTAGTTTTTTCTCCTTCCATTACACTTTTGTGTACCTCCAACTACCATTGCTGATAGTCCCTTTCCGTACACTTTGTGTACCTTTACTATCATTGTTGATAGTTTCATTCCTTTTGAAGAAAAAAAAAAACTTTCCTAGCTATTCTCGTTGTTGAGTGGGTCTTCTGTACTTCCATACTTCTTTAGTGTGACTGTGGTGTGTCCTTTTTTTTTTTGTTATCATGGCTGAAAAGTCTAAGGGTCACTCTGGCTTCAAAAAATGCAGGAAATGTGGGCACAGGATTCATTTCTCAGATTTGCACTTATTGTTTGTTTATTGTTTGGGTTCTGTCCACTTACAGGAGGAATGTAGCATTTGCCATGGCTTTAGTCACAGAGCCCTGGTAGAAAGAAAAAAAAAGTTAATTCTGAAAGGCTTGATTCCTTCTACCTTTGGAGAGCCTATATCTCCTCATGAAAAGAGTAAGACAGATATTTCTTTGCCTTCCTCCTCGGACTCCATGGAGAAGGCTAAAAAGAGGAGCTTGTTGGTACTGACATCCCTGTTGGCACTGACACCTAAGAAACCAAGATCCTTGGTTCATAAAAGCCTGTCAGAACCGATGGACTCAGTATCTAAACCTTTTGCACCAAGAAAATTTTTGGTACAGACAACTCTTCCTGACTATGAAGCATTGATGCCAAAACTTTCGACACAAGACATAGTACCTGCTGGCTCTTCATCAGCACCGACTATTTTGGCACTGACTAATGATGCATTACAAAAAGAAATTTTACCCAGGACAACCTACTTCCCCTCTGTTGATCCTTTTGTAGGTGAATTGCCTGACGTTTTTCTACAAGGCCCTAAATCACCATCTGTAATGTCAGACCATTCCACCAAAAGCCTTACATAACCGGATGTGGAGAGACAGGTGAATGAAATCCTATGAGCAAGAGGCTTAACAGGAATTCCTTTGGCCCTGACCTCTGCAGGTTTGGGTGCCAAACCACCTTTTACACCTAAAACTATTCCTCTGAGGTTTCAGAGTTCCCAGCTTCGAGTCATGTGGCACCGATTGCTTCAGTTCCGGAGATCTTCCTATATTTGGAACCAGTAATTACCCTGAGCTCTTCAGTTCTTTTGGATACAGAGACCTCCCAGAGCTGCATCTACCCTATTGGCTCTGAGGGGCAGGAGTCGACTCTAATTTTCTCAGAGCTGTCCCTGTCCCTTGGAGCATTGGCACGGTTCATCTCGGCTCCGTCTTTTGTCTTGGTGCCAACTCATTTGAACAGGGAGTGAGCATGGTTCAAAGGGAGTCACTCAGTTCCAGGCTCTCTTACATCTTCACGGGGACTGGCCTTCAAGGCAATGTAGAGGTCTTTGTCTATTGCAGTCACTCAGTCAGCCTCTTCCTTCTCGGAGCAAATACCCCATCTCATTCCATTATTCAACTTGTGTCTCTGCTGGAGCAGCAAATACTGAATCTGCAGGAATCTCAGATACAACTTCTGCCATCTTCTGATACCTCACCAGACTATCCTCCTGAGGAGGTTCCTCAGAAGAAGAAGTGCAAGAGGAAGCACTTAGATTCCCCTCAGGAATCTGTCATGGAGGATACTAAGTTTAATGAAGGGGATGGGTCCCTGAGATCACCCCTTGATGATGTCTCCTTTGGAGACATCCTCGAACTTTTAAAACTGATGGGTGACTGGTGGGTGACTGGAAGTCTCAAAACCCTTCCTTGGAGGAATCAGTTTACCTGCAGGCTTTTGGTACCCATCCATCTACCTCTTGGGTGGTTCTGCCTGCTGACGAGCTCATTTAGTTGATCTCTCAGCAGGTGTGGAAGGCACCTGACACCATTGAACCCATCCCCAGGAGACGGGACAAAATTTTATCAGCCCCTGAGGACAAACAATTCTGGTTTATTGGTAGATGCCATGGTCGTAGCGGACACCAGCATAAAGGAACTAGCTAAGGAGAGTTCCTCTAGCCACCCACCCAACATGGAGTCTCGGGCAATGGATAGATTTGGGAATCAGGTTTACACTTTATCGACTTTTGCCTTAAGGTCTTTGAATTTCCTGGCACATTTTACCAGACTTCAAAGAGATCTGATCAAGGAGCTGTTGGATACCCTGGTGGGAGCTGTTACTGAAGGAGTCCTAGAAAAAGTTGCTTCCCAGCTGGCCAACCTGGAGTCTGTGTCAAACTTGTCCATGAGACTCATTGCGCATGCAGCTGAAGTGACCACCAGAGTGGCCGGTTCAGGTGTAGCCATACGAAGACAAGCCTGGATGCACCTATGTGACTTTGTGGAAACATTTAAGTCTTCATTAGTCAATGCATTTTTGACGGATCATCTCTGTTTGGCCCAAAAGTTAGAGAGACATTATCCAGTTTTGAGAAAGATGGCAAGACCCTTTCTGCTGTGGGTGTATGTTTTTCCACCCTCCAAAGATCATTTTCCAAGAATCAGAGGAGCAGTGGAAATATGTGGTTCAAAAAATCCCAAGGGCCTTTCCAGGACACATGTGGTACCAGTTCTCCCAGGGGCAGAGGGGGAACTATAATAGAAGATGCTGTCCATGTGGCAGAGGTGGCCCACAGAACCAGGGCCTCAGGGACTCCTTCCCAGGTAATCCTTTTCAGCATTTCTGAAAGGAATCCTAATTGTCTTCCTCTAGAGACTGTCAGAGGACACATCCTTACACCAAAATGTCTGGCTAAATATAACAACCGATTCTTGGGTGCAATGGATTATTTCCAGAGGTTATACCATACCATTTTCTCTTCTACTGCATTTGTGAATAAAAAGATGTTCCATCCAGTCAGAAGTAACCAGCAGTTTCATAAATTCAAAAACTACTAGAAAAAAAGTAATCCGAGAAGTCCTGCCAGACCAGAGAGGATCAGCAGTTTACTCAAGATTATTTTGAGTGCCAGAAAAGACAGGGGACTGGAGATGAATTTTTGGCTCTCAGTGTGTTGAACAAATCAGTATGGCAAACAAAATTCTGGATGGTCACAGTACAGTCAATTCTTCCATTTTTAGGAAGTGATGACTGCATGTGCTCGATATATCTTCAGGATGTTTATTACCACATTAAAATGGACGAGTGCTCCACAAAGTGTCTCCACTTCCAGCTGGGAGCCAGTCATTACCAATTCAGGGCATTGCCCTCTGGTCTCACCACAGCCCCAAGGGTGCTCACCAAATGTATGGCAGTAGTAGCAGCTCACTTGAGATTGCAAGGATTCTGGGTGTTTCCGTACTTGGACGACTGGCTCATTACCGCTCCAACCAGGCATTGACTGATAGAGGTAAGGGATTACATTCTCAAGACCTGTGCATACCAAGGAATAAATGTAAATCAAGAAAAATCTCAACTGACTGTAACTCAGAGTTTAGAGTTTATAGGGGCAGTATTGAGTATGACAACAACCATAGCATCCCTTTCTCCAGTGTGACTTCAAAAAATCATAACTCAGGTTCAGAAAATAATCCACAGGAAAAAGGTACCCTCTTGACTAATTTTACAGGCTCTAGGTTCTATGGCAGTGACAATAACTCTAGTTCCTCTAGCCTGATATCACATGAGAATTCTACAATGGCTTCTGGCATATCAGTGGTCTATGCTATACCAACCCATGTCGGACCAGATTCTGATCACCAATCATTGCAGGAAGGAGCTAGTTTGATGGATTTACTCCACAGAAATTCTCCTGGACTGCCCCTTCATCCTCCCAGAATACATGGCTATAGTGACCATAGATGCCTCCCAGATGGGGTGGCGGGCATTTTCTGGGCAAGACTGTCCAAGGCACTTGGTCCCCCTTAGCGGCCAACTTGCATATTGAACTAAAAGTGGTACTTTTAGCATTGCAAGCCTTTCAGACAGCTCTTCCTGTAGGAAAAATTGCAATTCAAACAGACAATATGTCAGTAGTTTGGTACATCAACAAACAGGGAGGAACCAAATCTAATCCCCTTTGTCTAGAAGCACTCAGAGTGTGGCAGTGGGCGATCTCTTCCAACCACTTTCTGACAGTAGTGCACATTTTGGGGAGTTCCAATGTGATAGCAGACAAACTGAGCAGATGTATTCTCCAGCTTCACAAATGGTCTCTCAATCCAAAAGTGATGTAAAGGATTTTCCATCAATCGGGCCAAGCTTGTTGCGACCTGTTCACCTGTCCCCTTAACAACAAGTGCAACAACTACTTTGCCCTAATTCCCCTTCCAGAGAATTTATCAAGGTACACTATTCTTCACACTTGACCCCCCCCCGGATTACTATAGGCCTTTCTATGATACCAAAATTCATACAGCAAGCACTCAAGTTGAAGAGCAAAGTAATCCTCATTGCACCTTATTGGCCTCAGAAAATATGGTTCCTCTTTCTTTGGCCTAATCTTATTCAAGGACCTTGCGCTCTGGACCAGGCTCCAGACCTTCTGTCACATCCAGACAGACTAGTTAATCCAGCCATTCTGAACCTCAAGTTGGCAGCATGGTTCCAACAGTTCAAGTAATTGCCAGACGAGTTAACCTTTCTTCCCTGGTATGTCAAATTCTCCTAACTTCTCATAAGCCTTCCACCCATAAACTATATACTAGTAAATAGAAGAAATTTACTGTTTGGGCTCATGACAAGGATATTGATCCCTATTCTGCATCTATTGAAAATGTTTTAGATTTCTTACCTCTCTTTTCATTGCAGGAGATTCTCCATCTACTATCTTAATACATCTTGCAGAAATTTCAAATTTCCATAGTGGTTTGGAAGAACGTTCCTTGGCCCCTCAGACTTTGTAAGTCATTTTTAAAAAAACACTGCTGTTGAAACCTCCTTTTAAAGATCCTGCTCCCCGTTGGGATCTTAACCTAATGTTACAATCCATTGTGCATTCTCCCTTTGAATCATCCACAGACTGTGATCTGAAGTATTTGTCATGGAAAACATTATTTTTGGTGGAAATTACCTCTGCCAGGAGGATTCAAAACTCCAGGCCTTATCATGTAGACCAGCTTACCTGATTTTTCATAAAGGCAGAGTTTCCTTATGGACGAACCCCACCTTTCTACCAAAGGTAGTGTCAGAGTCCAATATCAATCAGACTATTAATTTACCAGTATTCTTTCCCAAATTTTTTTAACAAAGGTGAATATTGTTTACATTTGTTAGATGTTCACAGACAATTACACTTTTATCTTCACAGAACAAAAGACATAAGAGAATCTGACCAATTATTTGTTTCCTTCTCCAGTTCAAGGTTTGGTAAACCAGTCAGCAAAGTGACCTTAGCCAGAAGGCTCAAAGATTGTATATCCTTCATCTATAATAAAAAGAAAATTGATTTGCCAAGGCCTGTTAAGACACATTCTACAAGGTCTGTAGCCACTTCAGCAGTTTTCCAGTCAAGAGCTTCTATGGATGGTATATGTGCAGCAGTGATTTGGGCTTCTCCTCATACCTTTATTACACATTACAAATTGGATTTGGTCTCTAGGGGAAGAGCATCTTTTGGTTCAGTGTTGCTCAGAAATATCCTTCCATAAATCCTCCCTGAATCTAAGGTAGCTGGGTACTCTGCCCCATATATCAAGTATAAAATGAAAATTGACAACATCAGATAAAGAAGTTATGTACTTACCATAACATTCCATCTGTGTTGTCCATTTTCATTTATCCTTGACTTCCCTCCCTCCATCCCCCAACCTTTGAAGACTTTTTGGTGGAACAGACTATGTATTCTCAGTTTATGGTAATCTTTAGGGCATAGCAGATATGGTCTCCATTAAGACTTCCTAATCTATACCTTTTCTTTCTAATTTGGAGACTTGATCTGAGGTAACTGAGAGAGAGGGATTGTGGGTAGAGGTGAAACTCAAGGGTTTCTGGCTTGTGCAAGCTATAGAAACAGCCAAGTTGGTTCTGATGTCAGAACCGAACCTATATGTCAAGGATAAATAAAAATGGAAAACACAGATGGAACGTTATGGTAAGTACATACCTTGTTTTTTGCATCACCTTCCAACACCAAGTGCAGCAACTACTTTGCACTGACTCCTCCAAAGTGGCAGTCACTATGGGATACTCTAGTCTGCCAGTGGTCTCCAAGGCTTCTGTATGCCTTTCCACCAGTTCCCCTTATCTTCAAGTTCCTACTGAAGGCATCGACTTGTGAATCAGAGATAATTCTCGCTGTCTCAGTTTGGCCCAGGCAGATTTGCCCCCCACCCCCTGCTCAGGCCTTACTTGAAGAAGATTCTATGGATTTTAGATCTAAAACTGGATTTCATCTCTTGTCCATCTGGTCAATCTCACCCAGACTTCTCAACCTCAGACAGGTCACATGTCATCTCCAATTCCCTTGATGGCCAAAAATCATTTGGCTGCTTCTCAGAAACAATCTACCTGGAAAATGTACAAGAGCAAATGAATATGTTTTTCTGTCTGGGCTAGGGATCAAGGATTAGATCCTTTATCATGTTCCATTTCTGATGTATTGCAATTCCTGTTATCTCTTTATGAAGCAGGATCATGCTACTCAACAGTTAAAGTCCAATTGCCTTCCATTTCTAATTTGCATATTGGATAGAAAGTCCATTCCCTGACTACATACAACCTTTGCAAAACTTTCCTCAGAGAGCCATGTCTTTTCTGCTCACCAGTAAAAGATCCTGCCCATGCATGGTACCTTAATTTTGTATTGGAAGCTCTGACAAAATCTCCTTTTAAACCACCCTTTTCTGTAGAACTTATTTTTTCTTGTCATGTAAAACTGCATCATTTTTGCTTGCTTTTACATCATCCAGATGGGTTTCAGAGCTCCATGGACTTCTATATCACCATACTTAACAATTCACAAAGATCACCCTCACAGTGAATCCATCTTTCATTCTAAAAGTATCACCAGAGGTTAAACCAGAATTAACCAATACACCTCCTGGTTCTTTTTCCAAACAGCACCAACAAAGGAGAAAATACCATTCCACAAGATCCTTTGTAACCTTCAATGCTTCCTTCAGGAATTTTTTCATGGATGAAATATGTGCTGTGGCAGCATGGACTACACTGCATACTTTTAACAAACACTATAAACTAGATGTTATTTTCTGGTCTTGAGCTACTTTTGAGCATTGGTTCTGAAAGGTATCCTGTCATGATTCCAGCTGAGAAAGTTACTAGCATGAAATTCTGACCCAGCACTTGGATTGCAGACAGATAAAATAGGAATCTAATGTTAAATACTATAAAGCTGCATCATTTTCATCCTAGTCTGTCAAATATGACACCCCTCTCTCTTCCCCTTTCCAAATTTTAGTTTTATTCAGAAATCCGCAACTAGGTAGGCATCTCCTGATATTCCTTCTTCAATTCCATTTTATAGCATGGGTTTTTTGGGCTAGCAAACTTGATCTGAATGTAGAAAGGGCACTGTGGGATTATGGGAGAAAAAATCTGAAGGAGCTCCAGCTAAGAGCACTAGCTGATGGCCAGATCAGATCTGATAAGTGTCTCTGTACCCAAAAGTCATATCAGATGGACTTGGATGAAAAGGATCCAGCATTATATTATTACATAACTTCTGATCTGAACTTGCCATTTTCGTTCATTCATTCCACAACTAATGGGTTCAGATCCAATCTTCTGATCTGACTCGGCCACTTCTTCCAGATCGCAGAATCCTAGAAATCTTGAGCTCCTCCCCTTATCCATAATGCCCCATCAAACTAACATTCCTCAGATCACGTTTTTTGCCATTGTGAACAGATGTGGATTATGAACTCTTGAGCATTGGTCATTAGTTTATTCCTCGCTGTGAGGTTAAGTGAGTGGTGTGGTTTTCTTATTACCTGATATATATATATATATATATATATATATATATATATATATATATATATATATATATATATATATATTCTGTTATATATTCTTTTTGCTTCTAATACCTCCCTTGTACCCTTATATGCCATTTTATTCTTCTTCTCCTGTAATGGCTCTTTCTTGTACTGTTTGAGTACTCTTTAATACCATAGTTAGTAGTCTTTTACTTTTCTCATTTCACTTTTTTCCTATTTAAAAACAATTCTGCGTATTCTTTTTACACATATTTGGATATGTACACTTCTCCATTTTTTGTGGTTGCTATAGTGGATTATCATTGTTGCATTCATATATTGCCAGTCAGAAAGATGTCAGATAAACCTTTGGGTTTTAAAAAGTGTGTGCCCATGGGGAATATGTCTACTGTTTAGGTCCCACACATTTGGAACATGAACTGTGATATTTATGCGGAATTTAATTCTCAGGCCCTAACTGACAGAAAGAATAAAGTGATTCTCAGAGACCATCTTCCTTCCGTATCTTCTTCTTCAGTTGCTGCTACTCAAACCCCTAAGAAACCTGACAAAAAGAGCAATTCTCTTTCCAAGGACAAAGAGACACATACAAGGTCTCCTGATCACCCTTTTACCTTGACCTTGGCTCATGTGTCAGAGCTCCCAGGAAAAATTTTGAAAAATTCGGATCTATCTTTACTGGATCCTAATCTAAGGACTGAAAGATCTCCTCAGATCCATACTCCCCCCTTGACATTGAAGCCTATTTTCTCCAGGCTACCTTCTCCCTTCCTCAAACAGTCTCCCAAAAAAACACTCTAGGACCCCTTCTATGGCCATGTCTCTTTGATCCTCCAGGAGCCTTTCCAAAGCATATGTGGATAGGATGATGAGGAAGTTCCTTATGACTCAGATACAAATGGGAGTCCTTTCAGTTCCAACTCCTTTGGGTTTTGGCAGCCTACATCAGGCCATACCGCCATTGATTTCTTCTTCTGTGATCTGTCCTTTGGTTTCAGAGCCTTCGGTTTCAGAGCCATCGGATCTGAAATTTTTGTCTTCCTCAGATCAAAAATTTCCTGTTTCTTCAACTCTTCTCTGAGTCTGCCAGCACCAAGCACGTTTGAGCCAGAAGATTCTTTGAGCCAAAGTGTCGGCATTGGCTCCAGGGTTTGGTGTCAACTCCAAAGCTTTCAGAGTCATCTTTCCCCTTCTGAGCCTTGGCTTTAGATAGCTCAGGTCTGACTTTCTCCTCAGGTGAGGTGCTGACAGGGCCTCAGGGGCCCATGATCCGAGAGGGTTCATTGTTAGATCTGTTGGTTTCTGCTTCTCCTAGGCACTCTGCTTTCAAAGTATTGGAAAAATAGTCTTCTCTATGCCTAGAAAACAGACCCTCTTTCCCTCTTCAAATCAGATATCTTTGTCTCATTCTGTTTTGTGTCCTGAGCCTCAATCATCGCTTCCACTGGGACAACCAGTCCAATCTAGCCACCAGCCAACCCATCAGGGTATTATTATTTCTTCCAACACTTCCCAGGAGCATCCCACTGAGGATGTCCCTTGAAAGAGGACATGCAAGAGGAGGCAGTTAGATTTCCCTACAGGAATCTCTCACTGAGGACACTGATTTTGATGAGGGGGAGGGGTCCCTCAGATCCTCTTGAGACATCTTGGAGCTCCTTAAATAAAGAGGTAGTTGGTCTTCCAATAATCCCTTCCAAGAGGAATCAGTGTTTCCGGAGGCTTTCAGGTCTGGCCCACCTACCTTCTGGGTAACTCCCCTGGCTGATAAGCTTGTCAGTCTGGTCTCTTGGTGGGCATGGAGGGAATTGGACACCATCAAGCCAGTTCCTAAGAGACCAGATAAAATCCTTGCACCTCCAAAAAAACATTTACGCAGCACTAACATTTGATGCCATGGTTGTTGCAGCAACCACGAGAAAGTAACTACCAGAACAGAGTACTTCTGTTCACCTCAGTAACAGAGAGTCTAGGGCACTGGACAGGTTTGGGAAGCATGTCTATGCTTCAGTGACCTTTGCTCTTAGGTCACTGAATTATTTGGTACATTTTATGAGACTTCAGAGAGGTTTGATCAAGGAGCTTACCAGAGCTCTTTCAAGATTCATGTCTTCCAAGGAAGGGAATAGAATCTCCTCACAGTTGACCACCCTACAATCAATATCTAATTGTCCATGAGGTTAATCTCACATGCTGAGGAAGGTACCTCACAGGTGGCGGGTTCAGGCATATCCATTAGGAGACATGCCTGGATGCACTTGTGTGACTTTGCAGAACCATTTAGGTCATCTTTCATCAATGCACCCTTTGAAGGATTTTCACTTTTTGGCCTCAAGGTGAACGATACACTCTCCAGGTGTGAACAACAGGGAAAAACCCTGTTTGCTGTGGGTATATATTTTTTGCTCCTCAAAGGTCCTTCTCTAGAAACCAGTGAAGTGGTTGAAATATGTGGTTTAAAAAGTCCCAGGGTCCTTTCCAGGAGTCACATGGAGATAGTTCCCCCAGGAGCAGGGGGGTCTCAGAAGATGCTGTCCTCATGGCAACCCGGGATCTAGAGATTATTTCTTAGATTGACCGTATCAGCACTCCTGAATGGAGGCCCAACTGCCTGTCTCTGGATGCAGTCAGGGGTCAACTATCCCTTCACCAGATAGACTGGGTAGATATCACAAAAGGTTCATGGATGCAGAGGATTTTATCCAGAGGTTATATTATACCATTTTCCCAACTCCTTCCAGCTATTCCAAGGAAAATACCCAATTTTCCACCCAGTCAGAGGGAAGCAGCTTCTCTCAAAATCAAAAAGCTGCTAGAAAAAAAAAGAGAGTCATCCAAGAGGTTCCCCCGATCATAGAGGATCTGGAACTTACTCAAGATTCTTCTTTTTGCCAAAAAAGACAGGGGACTTGAGACCAGTTTTATATCTCAGCAAACTAAAACAGTCTGTTCAGTATACAAAGTTCCAGATGGTCACAGTTCAGTTCATTCTGCCATTTCTGCACAAGGACAAATGGATGTTCTCAATAGATCTTCAGGATGCATACTATCACATCAAAATTAACTGGCACTCCAGGAGATATCTGCACTTCTGGCTGGGAACCAGTCATTACCAGTTCAGAGCACTACCCATTGGTCTCAACACAGCCCCAACGATGTTCACCAAGTGCATGGCAGTCTTATTAGCTCACCTGACATTGTCCGGATTCAAAGTGTTTCCTTATCTAGATGACTGGCTCCTCACTGCTTCAACCAGGCATCAACTGATTTCAAACAACAGACTACTTAATCCAACTGTGCTCCCATCTGGAAATATTAATCAGTTACAACACGTCTCAACTCGTGCCATTTCAGAGTCTGGAATTCATTGATGCTCATCTGAATACAGTCACTAGTCACTCAGATAGCTTTTCTTCCTCTGTCTTGAATAGACACGATACAATTCCAGGTCAAGAAAATAGTTCAGAATTCTTCCCTTCTAGCCAGATTGATACTTCAAGCCTTGGGTTTCATGGCAGCAGCAGTCACTCATGTTCTATTAGCCAGGTTCCATATGGGAATCCTTCAGTGGACTCCAGACATTCAATGGTCCATTCTCCAACAGCCATTATCCATACCAGTCAAAATCACTCAAGCATGTAAGAATTACCTTCTATGTTGGATCCACTCCAGTCAGCTCCATGAAGGCTGTTCTTTTGTTCTGCTTCATCCCAAGGCCACAGTGACCATGGATGCCTCTTAGCTTGGGTGGAGGGGGACATTTCTTGGGTCGAATAGTCCAAGGCACATGGTCCCCCGAAGAGGCCAAGATGCATATTAATGTCGTAGACATGACTGCTGGCCTTTCAAGACAGTCTTCCAAATGGGACAAATGTAATTCAGATGGACAATATGTCAGTAGTCTGGTACATCAACAGACAAGGGGGAACCAGCTCTTATCCTTTTTGTCAAGAAGCTATGAATGTTTGGCAGTGGGTGATCTCGAATTGCTTTCTGAGGCATCTGAGGATTAAAAGTCAGCTTGTGCTGTTCCTTTGCTAGGCAGATAAGTTCTCTTTGGGGGTAAAAAGTTTCCATTTAAAAAATGTTGGTTGAATAATACTTTCCTTTTCAGGAAAGTTATTTTAAAGCTAAGAGTTTGTATTTTAGTGGACTGTCATGAGACTGTAGTGTACCTTTAAACGAGAGTGCAGTTTTTTCCTGTGAGTTTAAAAGTTGTTTAAAACAATTGAAAAACATTTTTTATGTGGAGAACTTCTGTTTATTTTACTTTTTGGGTCTGGCAAAGTGCTTTTTACTGTGTATTTTTTTTTTTTTTGTGAAAAAAGTGACTGTTAGAGACTTTTAAGCTTTTTTGAGTTTTGCTGTGTGCTTTCCCTGGGAAAGAGACATCATTTTCAGCTTGACCATGGAAAAAGTTGTCAGTCCAACGGTCTGTCTTTCTTCAGTGATATATCCAAATTTAGTCCCATTGCCATTTATCCCCTTTCAAAAATCCTTGATAAAAGCATTCATAAAGCATTAATGACTAATTTACAAACTAACAACCTCCTTACCCCCACTCCTTATGGTTTCAGACCAGGGCATAGCATTACCACAGCTCTCTTAAACTTCACCGACAGTATTAACCTAGCCAGACACAAAGGCCAGATGGTTTTTGCCATGTTTCTGGATCTGTCTAAGGCCTTCAGTACCATTTCCATTGCCTTCTTCTAAAACAACTCTCTGTACTTGGCCTGTCAAACACTTCCATCAGTTGGTAATGCAGCTACCTTTCCAATAGACTCCAGTCTGTTAAGTGGATTAATTCTTACTCATCTTTCCAACCCATTAAAACAAGTGTTCCCAAAGTTCCATACCAGGGCCAGTGCTTTTCAATATGTTGGAAAAGTAAAAAAATTGATCCCAACAACAACCTGGAACACACCAGTTGTTGTTGGGATAAATTTTTTTACTTTTCCAAGTTTTTTGTTCCTGTTGGGAATTTTTCTTTGCCGTCTTTTCAATATGTTTACCAACAACCTACACTACCAAATTTCAAGTATCCCTCATACAATATGCTGATGATGCCACATTAATCTGTTCTGCTAGTAACATAATTACTCTACAACACTTCACTCAAGTGTCATTTTCATCAGTTGAAAGCTGGCTCAATAACTCCCATCTTTTACTCAATCCAAAAAAAAAAGAAAGCTTCTACTATTCCTCCCGAAAACTGTGCACCCCTCAAACAAATTTTCTCAATAACAGTATCTGATAACACCACTATAGAAGTCTTCCCCCCAAATAAGCTACTAGGCATGACAAATGATGATAACCTGAAATTTGACATAACATGTGTTACAGGCTATCAAAAAACTCACCCAAAATTAGGGGCACTTTAATGAACAAAAAAAATACTTAACTGATTAAGCCATGAAACTCCTGGCCCATACACGCCTACACCTCACTTTACTGTATGGTCCCAGTACTGCTTAACCTTCAAGCTTCCATCCAAACTAAACTAAACCAGTGCTATAATAAAATAGCAAAATTTGCCACTAACTAATCAAACAGAACTCATCACTGCTTAGCCCTAAAGCAGCTTGATTGGCTTAAATTATCCAGTCAACTCACTTACACACCATTATTCCTAGTCCAGAAATTAATATACAAACCAGAACAAAATAAAGCCCTACTAGACTTATTGATTGAACACATACAACCCTGCTAGGCCACTTTGATCTGGAAATAAAGTGCTCCTCACTATGTACTAACCACACCTGTCAGCAGGAACCTCTCTCTATTCCAGCTGTGTGTCTCACTCCTAGACCTCTATCCCCTGATCCCTTAAACATAGTAGCAACCTTTCCAATAGCAAGACCAATCTATGAAATATCTGTCTGACACCTGGAACTCTACATGCACATCTCTTAAAACAGAAACATTTACATCTACTCACTATAACTATGCCTTTCTCTCTCTAAATTTTCTAACACCTCCATATCTTACCAGGTAGTAATGGCCTAACTTCAAAATATACTTTCACTTTAATGCTAACATACTGTTATTATATGATCTTCTATCTCTTCAACAAAACTTACTACTGTTTATTTTCCTCAATAGTGTCCTTTCATAACACTCATCCTTCTAATAATAATAATAATAATAATAATAATAATAATAATAATAATAATAATAGCTCTGCATTTCCTTAATTGTCCTTCCTGCTCATTGCTTCTCCTTATCTCCTTCTATTCCTCGGTCTATTTTGACAGCAGAATGCTCTATTGTTTTTCAGCTCTATACATTATTAAAATTATAGTCAATATTTTGAATAACTGTATTAGTTTGACACAATTATTCACTTCTGCAATGTGTCTTGCTGCTTGCAGCACATATAGTATTCTTAATATTTCTGTTAATGTATTTTAATCTGTGTTTTAATCTGTTGTGGGAATTTTCTCCCCTTGTATATAATTACTTGTGAGGTATTGTAAAATGTTTTTATGTGAGTTTTTGTGGAGCCTTTTCACAAACTCATTGTAAAATATTTAATCTGTTGTGGGGCTTTTCTCTCCAGACCTCCTTTCAAAATGGGCCATTGGCTCAGTTGGGCTTTACTGGTTTTCAAAGGACAAATAAATAAATGGAATATAAATTACACTGCAGAACTGTGCCAATTGCATGACAGTGCATGACTTCCAAATCAAGCAGCTGTTAAATAAAATGACTGCCACCTTCAAGAGAGATTGTTTTTTCACATTTTGTCTTATCGTTCAGCTTTTTTCTTCTATCCTTTTAACACACCCTGCCTGGCCACGACTGCACTGTAATAATTCTGGAGAAGTTAAGTTAATTAGGGAGTCTGGGGGCCACTAGAGGCTTCTTAAAACATTTATAGAATTTATAGAACTAGATTTATAAAACTTTTATCAAACTTTTTGGTCCAGTTACAGCCTGAACAAAACTGATGAGCAAGGAAAGAAATCAATCATTTTCATTTCAAGGAAGAAATAAGTTGTGTTTAAAATTAACAAAGCACTAGTTCCCAGTGAACTGAGAAGACAAATGCTTGTGAGGATATATAAATCTTAAGTGCCTACCTCCTTATCTTCCTCAGAAGAAAAGATAGTCATCTTATCTGTAGCTCCCTAGTATTAGGTGGTGATAACAGTGAAAGAATAGATGGCCAGAAGCATATATTTCAAATCATTGCTCTTATACATATACAGCATGCCTTGCATCCCTGCTCCCAAATGACAGCCACTCTCTGTGTACCTTTGTGATGCTAGACTGGGACGAAGCTGACAGAAATAAATGGAGACAGTAGTATACTTCATTTGCAGACATATATGCATAGCATGCCTACTTCTAGGTTTATAGGTTCATACTATGCTAATAGCTGATGTGAACCATTTTAAGCCTAGCCTAATGGACTGTCAGCATCACATACAACCACATTATTCTTACCTGGAAAGGATGTTCACTAGACAGTGCACTGCTCCAAGTGACTCTATAGTGACCTTCTGTGTGTGCACCTGTTTTTGAAGAAAGTTAAAGAAATAATGACCACACTGTCACACTTACTACACAAGTTATAGTGGCCATCTATGCATGCTTTTCAGCAAGGCAGTTTTAGACTAAGTGATATCCAAGGCACAAGTTGTGGATGTCTTTCCTTACTAAGTTTGTGCCAAATCTATTTATATAATTGAGAGTCTGGGGGAGGAAACCAGTGCACCTGGATACAACCACAGAGAGAGAGAGAGAGAGAGAGCAAGCAGACTCCACACAGAAGGAAGCAACCCGTGCTGTGAGATAGCAATGGCACTTGGACCACTGTCATGTATATCTTGCCCAGCCCATAACAGACTACTACTAATTGTGTACAGTGCTGATGTTTGCCTACAATGTAAAGTGGAAGAAATTATGGCCAACTTGTTACTTTTAGATACACTGAAACACTCCCCACCCCATGCAAGGTGATTTTCATGCACAAATATCTCCTGTACCCATGATTTTCAACCACTTTATTGATTGTGCTCACCTTGATGTCTGATTGTGCTAAAATATGGCCACAGTAAAAATTTCCAGCTGGCTTCAATAATATGCATGCTAGTTCTGCTAAGACAAAATAATTTCTGTTTAACATCAGCAAATGACAGGAGGGTCAGTCACTTATATCCATTTACATGCCCTGTACCCATCAGTTAAAGCAGCTTTGCTGTGTACACCACTGATGTCTAATTGTGATAACAAAAATAATGGCCACAGTAATACATTTTGGTTTTGTTTCACACAAACAGTAGCCAGAGTAAAGTATTCCAAGTTTCTAACCACAAATACAAATACATATTAGTCTGTGGTTCCTCCACATAATTTATACTGTACACAAGTTACTTAATTTACTCTACTTAGGTTTGCATTGTACTCCTATCAACCAAACCTAATTTACCTAATTTAGCTCATATAATAGTAGGCACAGTACCCCTACCAAGTAGGCTGCTGTGGTGCAGCGGTTAGCGTTGACGCCTCACAGCAAGAGGTTCTTTGGTTCAATTCTTGTCCGGAGTGCCTTCTGTGTGGAGTCTACATGTCCTCCCCACAGGTGTGTGTGTTTGCACCTTCTGTGAAAGTTGGGCATCGGGTTGGCAACTTGGCACTGTAAAAAACTCCACTGCCAATCATGAGCGGACTGGTGATCCACTGTGGCGACCCCTAACCGAGATATGCCAAAAGATAACAATACCTTAGTTCATATAATAACCCATTGTAAACTCTCCATAAGAAAATCTGCATAGCTACATTCCTCAGGAGTATACCATTAACTATTTTATTAACTACATAAAGCACTCAGTATAATACTAATTAATTCTCAAAATCTCTGGACCAAGATAGAAGATCAGCCTGCTTATTTGCCTTTTGTTGCAAACATCGTAGCACTTTGTATCCCTAGGCAGTGTAGTATCTGCCTCCTACTCATGGATAACAAACTTGTATTTAACACAAGAAATTCTGTTTGTGAAATTTGCAGATCTTTAACAAATACGGAAGTTATCACTCTCACAAAAAACATGGACTGTAAGAAACACATACAACCACCATACTCTATACCAACTCACACTAAAATCTTTTGCACCAAAGCTATAAAGAATCATTGCCAAAACTTCCAAGACTAATTAAGAATAGGTTTCAGTGGAAAATTCAGTACCACATCACTTTAAGGCACATGTTCAACAAAAAGTCAATAGGAGTTAAATTATCTCAAATGCAGTACACAAGACCAATCTTAAAATAAAAATGTTTTAGTGATTGGTAACTCTGTAGTTAGATATATTTATTCTTCTCTCACTAGGCTGGTCAAAGACAGGGTAATGGAGAGTTGTCTGTCAGATGCCAGGATCTTTGATATCCCAAGGGCCCTTAAGACCCTTTCACCTTGCAAATATGACTACAATATGGCAGTCATCCATGTGAGGGTGGAGTGTATGTGTGTGTGTGTATGTGTGTGTGTGTGTGTGTGTGTGTGTGTGTGTGTGTGTGTGTGTGTGTGTGTGTTTGTGTGAATGATTTGGGACACAAAACACTATGGGATATGTTAAAGGACAAGTTAGAACTCTCCATGAGTGTCGCAAATGCAAGCAAGACTCTGTACCAGAGTGGAATCCTTCCTCCTCCTCCAAGAATGATACCTAGGCATATAGAAAAGATAACTGGCTTCATGAATTGGATAAATAGTTGGTGTCATTCCAGAAGGATCCATTATGTGTCAGCATGGGATGAGATGTTCAACAGTCCTACTTGCTCTGCTCATTCTAAGGCTTCCATATATCATCTAAAGCCTTTGCTACCTCTATAGTGCCTTTATTGCAGAGTCCAGCTAACGGACACCCCAATATATTTAATATATAAAATCCAAAATATGATCAGTTTATGATAGTTCTGTTTAATGTTAGAAGCTTCAACAAAAACCCTGTCTCACCTTTGAGGCTATCTTGCATTTGGAACATATCCATATCTGTACAATTACTGAAACTTGGTTTAAGTGCTTAGAAAGCACTCCCTTCATTCCTGGGCTTGCACCTGTCATGCCTTTAGACCTGATAGCAATTGTGGTGGCATCTCTATATTTGTTAATGACCATATCACCTGTAGCCAAATTCCTAGAGACGCACAAACAGAACTTATTGAGCTCCAAATCCTGTTACAGGACACCCCCATGTCCCCTAAAAATCATGTAAGATTCCTAAATGTACTTGATCTCCCTATAATCAAGAGCTCCATTATTTTGGGAGACTTTAAATACCCCTCAATAAACTGGAGCACCTATCCCTCCAGTGTAGGATATGTCCAAAAAGTTCTTAGATTTAATGAATAAAAACTTCCTGCACCAGATTATTAAAAAACACTAGAAGACATAATATCATTATAGCTTTTTTCATGTACTATTACCCTTGTATCTTCTTCTCTGGTTAAATCAGATCATAAACTGGAGACTTCACTTTCAGAATTTCTAAACTCACTAAAACCAGTATCTCAGAATTCAACAATTTCAGTGTTACTGATCTCATCAAATTCTATGGTAAAGTTCAATTCTAGTAGCATTACCCCAGATACTGCCACACCAGGTCGCTTTACAAACGAGGTCTGTTCCCACTTAGATAAATGTACAGAACTGGCAATCCCAATCAGATCTAAATATAGGAAAACCAAAACAGGAATGAGTAGTGAATGAATGTCCATTTTTTGATGTTTTGGTTTATTATTTGGTTTGAACTGTCACCCATGAGCTCCATTAAAAATGAGCCTTATTCACACAAATATGTAAGGTCTTTCATGCACTAAGGGCACTTCATCAAAAAATATAAGGAGTGTGGTTTTATCATTTTATTTAAATGTAGCAAATCATATGATACAAGCACATGATCAATGTTGCAAACCATGAAGCTTAATTTTTATTTATTTATTTTATTTTACATTTGTTAACCGTGAAAGTCCGACTGGATACATATCCAGTTTCAGCTGAGGCCCGGGGAGAAAAGCTCCACGTTACAAAAAATTTAGTAACACTTAAAATGCAGGTTACAGAGATATCTAGAAAGTTAACAATAAATCAAAGAAATTCAAATGAAGGTTTCATTTAGATAGGAAATAAAAAAAAAACATTGTTGCTGATGGAATAAATATACAGGGAAAACAATCATTTAAGAGAAGTGTGTCTATAAAAAAGGATTTTCAGTTAGAAAGTAAGGAAGATGAATAAGAGAAGGTAGGTTAGGTAAGAAGGAGTTTATTTAGTATGGGCAGAATAGTAAGTTATTTTCCTGATACTGGAAATTAGAGACATATAAGGGAGTAAAGAAATATCTAGTATGAGGGTGTGGGAAAAAAAGGTTAATCACATTTGTGAGCTAAGTTTGGTTTAATAGTTTCTTGGTATATTTTGGGTTAGTCAGGGTTTAGACATGAGCATGACTATTTTTTGTCTTACCTCAGTCTGATTATTGTAGGGGTTAGTCAGGGTTTAGACATGGGCATAGCCAGTCACTGTGCATGTGTGTCTTTAGAGATATTTTGAAATGAGGCAAGGAGCAATTGGTGGTTAGTTCAGCAGGAAGGGAGTTCCATTTTTTCCAGCAGAGTTGGAGAATAAGGACTCTCCAGCTGAGTTGTTGGCTTTGGTCGTTTGTACTAGCATTCTGCTGGATGAGCGGAGGGATGCTAGGTTGCTATAGGGGGTAATAATATTAGTCAGAATAGGGGTACTGGTAGGTTGGTAGAGGATTTTATGAATAACTATGAGTTGGTTATAGTATATTTGATTGGGTAGTTCTAGCCAGCCTAATTTGTGAAGATTATGACAGTGGTGGGTTCTGTATGCTGAGCCTGTGGCAAATCTTGTTATATTGTTATAGCAGCTGGTGATTTTGTTGAGGTTTGATTTAGATAGATTAGTGAGGATGGGTGAGGCATAGAGAAGGGATGACAGAAGATGTGTGTGAGCTATGGCGGTTCTGGCAGTTGGGGTTAGAAATGTCTTAATCCTATACATGGAGCCTATTTTTTTTTTTTTTTTTCAATAATTTTTATTTTTATTTTTACATTAATAAATGTCACAAATAAAAACCATCTTACAACATGACCGTGTGCATATATATATATATATATATATATATATATATATATACATACACACACACACACACATATATATATATATATATATATATATATATATATATATATATGCATACATACATACATACACACATATATACATACATACACATACACACATATACATATGTTATACATTGATGTCAAATACCACAGGATATAGGTCATACAACATATCTATTTACACTATGTACATAGATGCTTTCATTGTTAATTCCACAGTTATATAGACAGTATATACATTCGTAATATCCAAGTTATTATTTAATATCTGAACTTGTATGTGTTCTTTGGTTCCATTATAGTGTATTTCTAAGTTGCTGTGTGATGAATTATGCTAATATGATGTTAAAGGTTTGTTCCCAAATTTCTCTGGATTTCATGTTTTTGTTTCTTTTATCTATTACTATTTTATGAGCTAAAAGGTGTTGTATAGCTATTTGTTTAAAACCCTCCCAAGAGATATTTATCGATCTAGCCATTTAAAAGCTATATACAGTTTCATTAGTAGGAAAATTGTTAAAAGTGTATTTGCTTGTTTTCTTGGGATGTTGGGTGGGAAAATGTGTAACAGAGTGAATTCCCAAGTTAATGTTGATGTTTGATAACCCGTTTTTTGTAATTGTACCTTGAGAGAGTTCCAGAGTTTATAGACACATTTACAGCTCCAAAATACATGGATTAAGTCAGCTATCTGGTCCTTGCAGTGTGGGCAGAAAGGTGATTTTGATGTGTTAAATTTGTGTAGGATTGCAGGTGTAAAATAAGCATTATTATTGATCATGAGCTAAGTGTATGCTAACTTTTTGAGGGGTAGAATCTTCAGTGTTAGATTGATTGCCTGGCTTATTTGCTGATCATCTATGGATGGTTTAATTTTTCTCCAGTAGTTAGAGAAGAGGAGGTCCTTCTGGTATTTGATTTCATTTATCATTTTATATGAATTGGTAATAGTTTTCTTTGTTGTGATAATAGTTTTCCAAAGCCTGTTACAAGTTTTTATGTCACTATTGGTCATAGTAATATTTTGGAGATAACTGGAACACAGTTCTTTGATTTGTCTTAGGATTGTTATGTGTGATTTAGGGAGGTTTAAGTTGGTCCTCATTTCTTGTATTGAACAGTTAAGGTAGGGATAGATATCTTGGATTGTTTTATCTTTTAGTCTGGGAAAAGGGACTAAGTCCAGCATCTTATTGTTTATTTTTAAATTTGGGTTTTTATGAAGGGGTTGCAGTATTGTCATGGCATGTCTAAGGTTCAGGAATTGAAAGAGTTTTTGCGCTAGGTTGATAGAATGTTTTAAGGGCTCTATAATGTTATAAGTTTGTATTTCTTTCTGCTTCAGGAACGGAAGTGCTTTGGGATTGAAACCCAGAGCTTTAATATATCTATAATATATTGTCACCCAGAGAGGAGACCAATTTTCCATTGACGGGTTATGTTCAGCTATTCTCAATATTCTGTTAGTGTTAATGATCGAGTAGTACATTTTAAAATCTGGTAGATTTAGTCCTCCTTTGCTTTTGGGAAGTGTTAATTTTGGATAGGAGATTCTGTTTTTTTTGGGTTCCCATATAAATTTTGCTAGGAAGGTATGAATTTGTTTGAAGAATTTATTATGTATTGTTGTCTGTGATGTCATGAATATATACATTAATCTAGGTAAAATGTTCATTTTGATTATTGATACTTTGGCCAAGAATGGTAGTTTTAGGTTGTTCCATCTTTTGCAGTCTTGGATTATATTTTGCCATTTAAGGTTTACATTGTGTTGGTAGAAGTCTTTGTTACTCTGGAAAAAGGTGATTCCCAGGTATTTAGTTTCTTCTTTAATTTTTATTGTGTTTAACAATGGTATTAGTGAGATGAGTTTGGGTGTTTTAGGGGAAAATATTAGTTTTATTAAGGTTTAGTTTGTAGTTAGACATAGTCGAGAAATGTTCAATTGCAGCTATTATTTTGTTTATATCAGAATTTGGTGTAGTGCAGTATATGTTCAGATCATCTGCAAATGCAGTGAGGTATATTTTGAAGTTGTGTATTGATGGAGGATTGTGATATGTATTTTGTTTAATGTATAGAAAGAGTGGTTCTAGGTATAGGTTAAACAGGAAGGGTGATAGTGGGCATCCTTGTCTTGCTCCATTTTTTATTAGGATCCTATTTGACCAAGTTTTATTTATATACAGAGATGTGTATGGGTTGCTATAGAGAGTTTGGATGATCTGAATGAAGTTATTGGGTATATTAAAGTAGGGTAGTGTTTGGAGTAAGAATTCTAGATTAACCCTATCAAATGCCTTGTGGGCATCCACTACCATTGTGTAGATGTTGATATTGTATCGGTTAGCGTAGGATATTAGTGCATCTAATGTTAATGTATTGTCACTAGTCTGTCTATGTGGTGTAAAACCGGATTGTTCTGGGGAGAGGATTTTTCTATCAGATTTTTCATTCTGTTTGCAAGTATAGAGGTAGATATTTTAGTATCTATATTTAAGAGGGAGATGGGTCTGTAGCTGTCGGGGTTTTTGGGGTCTGTGTGTTCTTTTAATATAAATATAGTTTTAGAGGCATTAAAGTGGATATAATTTATTTTATAGTTTATTATGTAATTCAGTGTATAGTATAGTAGTTTGGCTATCAAGGGGGAAAATGCTTTGTAAAATTCTGATGTGAGTCCATCCGGACCCAGAGCCTTATGCACTTTTAAGTGTTTGATTGTTGTAATAATTTCACTGATGGATATCGGCTCAGTTAGTTTTTGTTGGTCTAAATTGAGTTTAGGGAATTTCAGTTTTGAAGAAAAGAGTTCTATCTTCCTTTGAGGTTTGTAGTATTTGTGCTCCATATATTTGAGAGTATATTTGTTCAAATGTTTTAATAATGTCTTCATTTTTTGTGTAGTTATTGTCTCTGTTGTTTATTTCAGATATATTGGAGGCATTTTGTGTTGGCAGATAATTCTGGCCAGAGCTCTAGATGGTATTTGAGCTTCTTCTGCGTAAGTGGCTAACATTCTGGCTTCATAGAAAGATAGGTTCCTGGTTTCTAACATATATAGATTCCTTTGCAGTTTTAAAAGTTCTGCTTCTGTTTGGTTCTTAGGGTTATTTATTAGTTCTTTTTCAAGATGCTCTATTTTCCCTTTCAGTATATGCTCCTCTTTCAGTTGTATTTTTTTATAGTATGCTGCTTTTTTGATAAACAATTTTCTGATTTGTGCTTTGGTTGCAGCCCATTCTATGTCAGTTGGTACATGGGAGTTAGTGATATTTGTAAGAGCTATTTTTAGTATTGCTTCTGTTTCTTTTATTACATCCATTTTGGAAAGTAAATTAGGGTTTAATGACCAATTATGACCCCTATTCTCTAAATATATCTTTTTGTCCCAGTTAATGTTCAGTGTGATTTTGGAGTGATCTGAAAAGAACCTGGTATGTATAGTTATTGTTGGGTCCATGTTAATGAATATGTCAGAGATTAAGAAGAAGTCTATCCTTGACCACATTTTGTGGCATTGCGAATAGAATGTGAATTTCCCTGTTTTATCTGCACTGTTCCCATGTTTAAAAGGGTCATATAGTTAGAAATCTTGTTTGAGTTCATTAAGGGCTAATGTGGCTTGTTTATTATGTGATTTGGTCAGATTAGATTTATCCTTTTCTGGGTTTTGATATGTATTCCAGTCACCTCCAATCACTAGGTAGTGATCTTTAAATTGGTTTAAGGTTGGGTATAATGACATAAAAAAGTGTTGTTGGTTATTACAGGGTGGGTAAACATTAAGTACCATTATAGGTTTTGGTATTGTAGGACTATTAAATGTTACATAGCACCATCTTCCCTCCTTGTCAGCTTTGGTTCTAAGTAGTTTTTGCTTAAATTGTTTTTAATTATTATGGCAGCCCCAGCACTGTTTGTTTTCCCCTCTGAAGCTATGATTTGACTTATCCATTTCTTTCTGCTAATTTCTGCCCAGTGATCTGCAGTTAAGTGCGTTTCTTGTATTAGTATGAGGTTGGCTGTGGTTTTTAATGTAAGGTGTAAGAATAGTTTTCTTTTCTTCTTGTTTTGGAGCCCTTTAACATTCCATGATTCTATTTCCCACATTTATTTATTAGGTGTATTCCTTAGATATGCCATGTATATTAGTTTTGTTTTGTTAGTTTTGTATGTGTTACTGTGTGATGGTTTAGGAAAGCATCTATTTATCCCCGTCCCTACACTGTGCCTAACCACTATATCCCTGGACCAGGAATAATCAGGGGGGGAGGATGAAGGTTCATTATATGGTTTACCTTTATGTCTAATCTTGGAATGTGTTTTCTTTTTAGATATAGATTTACTCCATAGTATCCCCGGTGTGTTACTATAAACAATGTGGACAAAGCTGAACAAACTAGTTCCCTCAACAAACACTGCTACTTAATATCCCTAGCCTCTTCCAACATATTATTTATACAGTGATGGTATTGCATTTAAGGTACAGCATGTATTGTTTTTGTCTTGTGACTAATTCTTTCTAATAGTATTTTTAAAACAGCATATTAATATACATTCCTCAGTAAATTATAGCAATATGTGTACCATAGTAATATTGTTAAACAATCAATCTTGTCATTTTTACATTTTTCTCTCATTTGACTTCTTTTTCCTCCCTTTACTTATTCAGGTTTCAGCCTTCTTTGGTGCCTATAGTGATGTTTTTCCACATCAATCTGTGTGGGTTATAAAATATATACTTGGCACCTATTTAACAGAAGTAGGAAGTATAAAGAGACAAAAAAAAAGAAAAAGAAAAACAGCTTAGCCAAACAGTCCTTCTGCTATAGTTGACATATTAAGGCTATATTTACATTATCCCAGGATTGTTAGGTTATTTTACTAATTTCCTGAGATTACTTCTCTCCAGGATCTTTTAACACATTTCTAGTATTTACATAAAACATTTAACGATTTTTTCCCTTTTTTTCCCAATATTAATCTATGAGCTAGCATAATTCTGACTGTTTATTTCTTGCCTATTACTTAAGGTTGGAGTTTCATTCACCTACACAGTACTGGGTGTACTGTTTTAGTGAATGGTTCAATTCAACAGTACCTTATTTCTTCAAGGTTTTGCTTGCAGGTTGGTTGACATCTATAGTGCAGCTTTCTTCTTTTAGCTGGTGCAGATCAATTTTCATTTTTCAGGCAGTAAAATCCTTTTGAGCTTGCTGAAATCCATTTTGTTTGACTGTTCTTAATGAAGCCATCAAAAGCCTAGGGGGGACTGAATTTGCAAGCCAATATCCGAGATGGGAACTTCCTTCCTACATTCGTGCATCGGAAACAGCAGTTCATTTTTGGTTCCCACCCAGGCTGTACTTCCCTTTCCTGTGTTCCTCATGGCTCACATCAATGACCCAAGGGCCTAGACAGCAAGGGGAAGATTTCAGAGTTGGATCCCAGCTAGAGTGCTCATGAATGGGGTCATTTTTTCATCCAAGGGACCTTTATCTTTTTTATGGATTTATTTCACTTCTGAAGGTGGAATTTGCTTGAAAACAGCCAGGAATGTCTCTTTTGCCTCTTTGGGGTTAGCAACCATGTATTTAACCTCTTTGATGTCAAAGATTAACTGATTTGGATATTTCATCTGGAATTTGATTTTTTTTCTATTAGGAACCTGCAGTATGGAGATAGTAGTTGTCTTGCTTGTCTTATTTGTAATGGGAGGTCTTGAGCAAAGGAGATTTTATTATTATTCCAGGTGAGTGTGCCTTTTTCTTTGCTGCCAGTATGATTTTATTTACATCTTGGTAGTTTAATATTTTAATATAGACAGGTCTTGGTTTCAGTGATGTTTGCATTTCCCTCAGGGCTCTGTGGGCTCTCTCTATTGTTATTTGCTGCATTTCTTCAGATTCCTCTAGGAGGGAATTTATTATTTGCTTGATTGTTGGTATTAGATTGTTATGAAGTACAGTTTCAGGTATTCCTCTGATGATGATATTGTTCCTTCGAGATCTTGCTTACAGGTCTGTTAATTTTGCTTGTAAGTTTTGTATTTCTTTGTCATGGGCATCAGTTTTTTTGAGAAATAGAGTCTATTTTTATTTCATTTTCTATTATTTTGGACTCAGATTTTTCCATTCTGGATATTATTTGGCTGAATGAGTCACTAAAGGTTTGAAATTGTAATGATAAGTCCTTTAATGCTTGCTGGATAGGTAATAAGGCAGATTTTATGTCTTCCAGATTAGCTGGCTGGTCTGTCTTGGATTTATTTGTATTTTAGAGTTGTCAGTTTGTTTAGTTGTCTTTTGTCTTTTTGAAGTTGTGTCTTTCTCAGGTGAGGCTAGTACTGAGAATTTGGTCTTAGTTGTTGTTTCCATATTATTTTCCTCTTTTGACATCTTGCTGTATAGTGTTTTACCAATCTTGCAGTCAGATGCAGGGCCTTAGTAGCACATTGCTTAAGCTGTTATTCAGAAATCTTAGTTAATCCTGCTGTTTCTGAGCTGAATCTGTCACTTTTTCTTCCTCTTTTGTTTGCTGGATGATATTAGCAGTAAATATCTACAGTTATTTCTGTATTATTAATTCTGCGTTGCCTTCTGGGTTTGTTTTAATCCAGGGTATATCGAGACCTAGGTGATAGCAGTGCTCACAGAACAGTGGCCATTTTGAACTCATGGAGCCTATGTTTTTGTTTACTGTTTTTATGGTTTTGTCTATATGGGCATCGTAATTCAGATTGCTATCAATGATTATACCTAGTAGTTTAGTGCAAGGTTAAGGAGAAATTATGGTGCCATTGTTAAAAGAGACTGTAATTATTGGTGGTGTTAGCTTATGGGTGGGGGAGAAAAGTAGTAGTTTGGTTTTGTTTGAGTTCCATTTTTTTCCAGCAGAGTTGGAGAACTTAAGAACTGGCTTTAAAGAGGGAGAAACATTAATACCAGGGTATTGTTTAGCAAGTATTTTAACAGAATACTAAAAAATGTAAAAAGAATCCAGGCCACCTTATAGAGGCAATACAGTCTTTAGATCAAAACCACAATTACAGATATGAGCGCTTTCGTCTACAAACTAGACTTCATCAGATAAAAACATACACATCTGCTACCCATTGCTTAACTAGCATTTCCCCTATATGTTATCCAATTAACATTTAAATGGAACACATTTAGAAATTCTCATATACTAGTCATTCCTTTATGCAATTCCTAAAATACAATTCCTAAGATAACACTCAACAGTGTATTAAAACAAATACTTTTTTCTTCATATAATAATTCTTGTTAGAACTACAAAAATATGTTGGCATAGATATACCAAGTTCATTCCCCCTGAAATGTAAAATTATTATTAACATAACTTTTATCAAAATGTTTGTTAAAAACATCAATATATCCCATATACTTATTACACAATAAAAAAATGATTGGATAAATGTAATTTTTCTCAACACAAAATTAACTTTTTTTATGTGTATAATATAAAACATGAACAAGACCATTCAGATATTTTCTGCCTTGGATATTAAAACAGGCTTAATGGTTACATATTTGTTTAATCCAGGTGTAATAAAGGATTTTAATCTCAGCTGCCATTTCAATTCTTTGCACAACAGGGCATTTTTGATGTCTCCACCCTTAAAATTGTTTTCTATGATAGAATCTATAATACCAAATTTCAAACCATTATATGAAGGGCATACCAAAGAATGTTTGTATAAGGCACTCGTCTCTTTCCCTGTTCTTATATCGTATAGGTGCTCATACATTCTATCTTTTAGTGCCCTCTCAGTTTTTCCTATATAGAATGCATGACATCCATCACATTTAACCATGTATACTATCATCCTAGTTTTACAATTTCCCTTATGAAATCTGACCACACTGTTTAAACCATTATTTAGTCTGATCCATGTTTTTCTAAAGATCATACTACATAAACTACAATTACCACAAGAAGTGGTAGCTTTAGAAGAATTTTTATGACTTTCTCCTTGCTCGAATATTCTTTTGAAATTTTTTCCAGTTTTATATGTAAAATAAGGTTTGGACCCTACTACCCTATATACCTCCTTATTTATCTTCAGTGTGTTCCAATTATTTCTAATTATATTGGTAAATGATTCAGAAAACATGTTATATTCCAAAACACAAGCTCCATAGAAATTTTTACCTTCCTTTCCTCTTTTTGTTACCTTAGATAGTGTTTTTCCCAATAGTGCCACATATTTACTTCCCCAACCTTCATACACTTCATTTAATGTTTCAATGACCATTTCTGCAGGATACCCCCTTTCCAAAAATTTTTTACCCAAAAATATAAACTCATATATCAAGTCGTCGAAGTCAGAAGTCATTCTGGCTACTCTGACAGCTTGACCTTTAATGAGACTTCTCTTTTGTGCCTGAGGGTGATGACTAGTATAGTGCAAATAACTATTGCACCAAGTATCCTTGTGGTATATTTTTGATCTGAAACCATTAGGTGTTTTTATAATAGTAGTGTCTAAATAATTTATACTATTTGCATTCCATGTATGTGTAAATATAAGAAATGAGGTGCTGCTGTTGATGTAATCCATGAATTGCCCTAACATGTCCTGAGTTCCATCCCATAATATAAAAATATCTTCAAGGAACCTTAAGTAAAGCCTTATGTACTTGTAAAAGTGGCTGTGAAACATATACCTGTTTTCCCATTCATGTAGGACTAAATTGGCATAAACGGGGGCACAAGCTGCCTCCATAGCCACTCCACTCATTTGTTGGTAATATTCCCCCTGGAATTTGATGTAGTTGTTATCTAATATCACTTCCATAAGTTCCAAAATTAACAACATCGTATCTTTGGGAAGAGTAGAGTACTTATAAAGACTTTCTCCAAAGTATTCATGTCTTTCTAACCTAGGAATACTGGTAAAAAGATCTTTGATGTCTATGGTCAGAAAGCTACAACTCTCTGTCCATGTATCTTTAGTTAATTTACTTAAAAATTCCCATGAATCTTTTATGAGATGAGTAGTTTTAGCCACAATTTCCTTTGTATAATTGTCCACAAACACTGCAAGAGGGTGAGTCTTAGAATTTTTAGCTGACACTATAGGTCTAAAAGGAGGTTCTCTGATAGATTTGTGAATTTTTGGTACACCGAAGAAGCATGGTATAGCTGGATACTTCTGTCTTAAATATGTGTAAGTTTTTCCATCTATCCTATTATCCAACAAATATTCCTCCAACAAAGAATCTATTCTCCTGTATGCTATACTAATCTGATTTTTTTGAAACTGGTGAATATGTAGTAGTATCCAACAGAATACTCATTATTGCATTATTGTACTCCTCTACACCAAACAATACAACCCCACCCCCCTTGTCCGGTTTCATAATGCGGCAACCACCCTGGACTACCAAATCTTCTAATAAGGCCATTTCATTAATCGTCAAATTAGAATGTCCTACCTTCCACTTGTTACTAGCATATTCTTCATAAATCTCTTCTGTAACAATTTTTTCAAACATTAACAAAACAGGATGTAGGGGTGGGTTGTATGTGCTTCTCACTAATTCTGTGAACATAGTACTGTTGTCATCATTTGTGTTGTTATTAATATTGTTATTAATATTATTGTTGTTGTTACTATCACCATTGTTGTTAAACAAAATGTTTAAGTTTAACTTTCTAAGATATAACTTAAAGTCTATTAAAAGGTCAGCTACATCACCATAGTTTGATTTCACAAATTTGAAACCTTTAGCAAAAAGCGTGAAGTGTTCCTTAGTCAAAGTAATTGTAGTATAATTAAAAATTTTGAAACCCTTATACTCCATAAGAATGCCTTTCGTACCATCTATTGTTTTTATTTCCCCTTCCTCATTACTTTCTTCCACCCATAGTTCATCCCATAGGTGTCGGGTGCTTGACCTGGGTCTGAAGGATACCTGATTTTGTTTGCTAACCGCTCTGACCTTCTTGGTACTAAAAAATTTTCACTGTGTTCAGGAAAGGAATCTAACTCATCTAGAGGCCTGTGTGTATCTAGGTCTCCTGGTAAATCTCCTCCATTTGAAGATATTCTGTTTTCCACATATTGATTCCCCCCAACATCCATTTTATTCTGGGTTGAATGTGTTTTGCTAACAACTTTGTTATAATTTCTATATGGGCCTGGATAAGCCTTACCTGTCTCATATTGCTGTTTGTCCCTTACATATTTTTTCTGTTTCCTATTATAAATATTTAAAGTCCTTTTATCTATTTTAATCACCAACCTGTTGTATAACTCTTCATATTCTGGGAACAAGAGGTCATTAATGATGTCAGTGTTAAGTCTGTTTATTTCAACAGTAAGTTTTGATAAAACTGCTTCATTATATTTAATCAATCTTGACACCAAACCCATACCACATTCATTAAAGTAACCATGAAAGTCATCAATTACTGCTTCAGTGTAAATTATACCAAATGGGTATTTAAAAAAATCTAAGTCCCTGTGGTATAATTTTGTGATTCAAACAGCATTTTAAATAACCATTGTCAATTTGCAAACATTTTAGTTTAAAAAGTTTCTTTTCCAGCAAAAAAATCATCTCTTTCAATGTTGGCGCTTCTTTGTAGCTTTCCCCTTTAGAAATGTCATTGTGGTGAACAAAACTACCTTTAGAATTAATATTAAAGTCGTATTTTCTGTCCATCACTTCTTTAAAGCATGAAGGAGGAGCGAAACCTGCACCATAGTGCTTTCCATTTATTTCCATACTTTTAATTACATTAACTGAATCATGACTATCAGAAACAGGCTTTTGAGCTAGCAAAACAGTACCTCTGTTATCAGAGCTTGTTCGACCACAAGCTCGCCCTTCATTTTCCAACATAGTCCGAGAACAGGAGTGGTGGCAATGTCCTATAAGTCCTCGACCCTGTTGAAGAAAGCTTTCTTTTGTAGCGCCTGTGACCGTCAAAAGTCCACCATTACTCGCACTCATGCCTTCCGAGCGTGGAGATGTCATCATCGCTGCTGAAGGTTTCAAAACTGCCAAGGATGTAAATTCTTTGGTAAGAGCGCCACCTCCTGGTTCATTTTGGCTCAAAAGTTCAATGAGCCTGGTTAAATCTCCCTTTAATGAAGCCACTTCCTCCCAGACTATTATTACTTCTCGCTCTGTTCTGACCGCCCTGATTTTGGAACTTATGGAAGTGATATTAGATAACAACTACATCAGCTTCCGGGGGAATATTACCAACAAATGAGTGGAGTGGCTATGGGGGCAGCTTGTGCCCCCGTTTATACCAATTTAGTCCTACTTGAATGGAAAAACAGGTATATTTTTCACAGCCACTTTTATAAGTACATAAGGCTTTACTTAAGGTTCCTTGACAATATTTTTATATTATGGGATGGAACTCAGGACATGTTAGGGCAATTCATGGATTACATCAACAACAGCACCTCATTTCTTATTTTTACAAATACATGGAATGCAAATAGTATAAATTATTTAGACACTACTATTATAAAACACCTAATGGTTTCAGATCAAAAATATACCGCAAGGACACTTGGTGCAATAGTTATTTGCACTATACTAGTCATCACCCTCAGGCACAAAAGAGAAGTCTCATTAAAGGTCAAGCTGTAAGAGTAGCCAGAATGACTTCTGACTTCGACGGCTTGATATATGAGTTTATATTTTTGGGTAAAAATTTTTTGGAAAGGGGGTATCCTGCGAAAATGGTCATTGAAACATTAAATGAAGTGCATGAAGGTTGGAGAAGTAAATATGTGGCACTATTGGGAAAAATACTATCTAAGGTAACAAAAAGAGGAAAGGTAAAAATTTCTATGGAGCTTGTGTTTTGGAATATAACCTGTTTTCTGAATCATTTACCAATATAATTAGAAATAATTGGAACACACTGAAGATAAATAAGGAGGTATATGGGGTAGTAGGGTCCAAACCTTATTTTACATATAAAACTGGAAAACATTTCAAAAGAATATTCGAGCAAGGAGAGAGTCATAAAAATTCTTCTAAAGCTACCACTTCTTGTGGTAATTGTAGTTTATGTAGTATGATCTTTAGAGAAACATGGATCAGACTAAATAATGGTTTAAACAGCGTGGTCAGATTTTGTAAGGGAAATTGTAAAACTAGGATGATAGTATACATGGCTAAATGTGATGGATGACATGCATTCTATATAGGAAAAACTAAGAAGGCACTAAAAGATAGAATGTATGAGCACCTATACGATATAAGAACAGGGAAAGAGACGAGTGCCTTATACAAACATTCTTTGGTATGCCCTTCATATAATGGTTTGAAATTTGGTATTATAGATTCTATTATAGAAAACAATTTTAAGGGTGGAGACATCAAAAATGCCCTGTTGGGCAAAGAATTGAAATGGCAGCTGAGATTAAAATCCTTTATTACACCTGGATTAAACGAATATGTAACCATTAAGCCTGTTTTAATATCCAAGGCAGAAAATATCTGAATGGTCTTGTTCATGTTTTATATTATACACATAAAAAAGTAAACTTTGTGTTGAGAAAAATTACATTTATTCAACCATTTGTTTGTTGTGTAATAGGTATATGGGATGTATTGATGTTTTTAACAAACATTTTGATGAAAGTTATGTTAATAATAATTTTACATTTCAGGGGGAATGAACTTGGTAGATCTATGTAAACATATTTTTGTAGTTCTAACAAGAATTATTATATGAAGAAAAAAGTATTTGTTTTAATACACTGTTGAGTGTTATCTTAGGAATTGTATTTTAGGAATTGCATAAAGGAATGCCTAGTATATGTGAATTTCTAAATGTGTTCCCTTTAAATGTTAATTGGATAACATATAGGGGAAATGCTATTTAAGCAATGGGTAGCAGATGTGTATGTTTTTATCTGATGAAGTCTAGTTTGTAGATCAAAGCGCTCATATCTGTAATTGTGGTTCTGATCTAAAGACTGTATTGCCTCTATAAGGTGGCCTGGATTTTTTTACATTTTTTAGTATTTGGTTGTTCTTTTATTTTTCGAGTTTTAAGTATTTTAACAGTACATTTGTATTCTGCTTTTTCAATTATACTAATAATATCACCTCCTCTCCCAGTAATATTAACAATTTGTAAAATTAAAAGCGTTAAAGTATGTTGCATATTATTTTCTTGAATGTACTTTGCCAATGCATTTGTACTTTTTCACTTCATATGTCACATAGATGTTCACCAGTTCTTTCTTAAAACTTCTGTTCTTCATTTTTTCTGCATGAAAATGCTGACATGCCTGACAAACAGCTGCATAAAATAAATTAAATGTGTGATATAATAAGATGGAATTGGTCTATCTTAGCTGTTAGTGGAGACTTTAGGGACATTATAAATGATTTACCTTTATTTTCATATACAAATAAAATGTCTTTAAAACAACAGCTTTGTTATAGACATTGAAGAACCTCAATAAAATAAGTACTTTTCCATAATATAGCTGTAATTATTGTAATCATATTATGATTGATATATATTTCATATGTCCTGTTAGCAAAAATAAAATTATACATGACTTTTAAGCTGATTGTAAGGTATGTCAGTGTTTTTATGTAGGGAAAACTAAGGGAACTTTTAAGGAAAAGATTGGTGAAATCTGTATTATATACAAAGATAGAAAACTGCAAATGCATTAGCAAACCACATACAGGAAAATAATATGCAACATAATTTTAAGTTTTTAGTTATACAGATGATTACTAGTGTAACTGAGAAAGCAGGGTATACATGGATTGTTAAATTACAGTTTTGCAATACCCTAATATTAATGCCTCTGTTTCTTTAAAGACAGTTCTTAAACTTCATGGTTTCAAACATTGATCATGTGCTTGTATCATGTAATTTGTTATGCTTATAAGAAGTATGGTTTTTATCTATTTTGTAGTGTATTGTCTGAAGAAGCACCTTAGTGCTTCGTGACACCATTATCCCTACCATGCAGAAATAGTGATTGTCTGGCTCCAACATAATTAGCTGGTCTTTGTTCTTCATTTGATGGCATTTGGCATCTTTCTCCTCTCTCTCTGTCCATACTGAAAGACAGAAGGGATATGCAAGCCATCATCTATCACATATGGTATGAGTGAGATACAGACTACATTGCAAAAGTACAGTTTTTCATATACGTGCAATCAAGAAGAAGCCTGAGATGGTGGTCACAGCCCTTATCAGATATTACACTATAATGGGAATGTGCAGTGAAATAGAAGCAGAACAAGGTGCCTACAGCTAGGACCACAATCTACACTACTACACTTAAGTACATTGGAAGAGAAACAGCTACACAAATACAGATGTGTACAGTGAATCAAAAGCAAGAAGTGGTGGCCACAATCCACCAGCGGCACTGTCGTTTGTTCTATTCTACAAAACAACACAGGGCAACAACAACAGAGAGCTGCCATCAGCAGCACATACAACATACAGACAGTCACCCACAGCAGCTAAACCTACGTATCTTGGAAGCTGTTTGAGGAAAGAAAATCCTTTTAGGAATAGAGTTGTCAGAGACAGAAAAAAAAGTTCATTTTAAGAACATCATGATACAGTAAAAATGGCAAATACGTTAAGGTGCCATTTGATGTGTCATTTTCAACTTCATCTTTATTATAGTCCTTATCATCTAAGCATTGTACAGTTAGAAAACAGTGATGTATAATGGAAAAATCGGCAAAAGGAACACATTAGTACAAATAAAAATAATCAACAAACAAAGATAAATAAGATAGATAAATAAGCAGAAGAATAAATGAATAAAAGTGGTACAGTCTCAAGCCAAAACTAATATGGCAAAATGGAATACAATTTAGTTAGACAAAAAGTCTATATCCCACTTGCAGATTCATAACTGACTATTTTATTTACTTTTATTCTTACTTCACTCTCATAGATCATTTCCAGATAGCCTTGCTAGAAGTATATCAGACATATCCAATATAAATGGCACAAAGCACTCTAAAATTATGAGACACCAGAAGTCTGAAAAAAAGAGCAGATCAGAAAAGTCATCAATCACAGCATCAGCATCATAGCTCTATCATCAGACTTCATCCAAACCAAACAGTAAGCTTGTGAAAAAGTAGGTCCTCATCTGTCCCACAAATAGAAACACTTAAAAACACTACCCAAGATGAGAGAGCACTGCACTGGTCACTCAATCCATCTTCCTAGCTGGTTCCTCAAATACCTAGTGGTAGCAGTAGCAGTTACCCCAGTAATACTGTAATATAACTAGTTATGTCAAGCTCCACTGTGGACCATGAAAAATATCAAAGTCATTGCTACTTGCAGCTGGGTCTCAATAATTGGTCAGAGACATGACAATCAACAATCGCTGAAAGATTGCTTGCCTCAGCCTCTGCACATCCAATCCAGACCTTAAGGAAAATGGAAGTAACAGTGGCAGTAGTAAAAGCGACAGCAGCACTAGATGCTGACAATCCACTGATGCATCAAAAGAAAAAAACTAAATAACCATGAAGAGACACAACAAATGCCATACAAAATAAACAGGTAAAATAACAAGATGTCTGAAATTGAAAGAAAAAAAGGGCAAGAGTAAAGAATGGACAATCTGGCTAGACAGCTAATTGCCACCATCTTTCATAAGTTCATAGGTTGGTACTAGGCTATCGGCCCTAGGGCCTATACAAGCCCAGCTATAACAATTCCCTGGATATTTCTTCCCACAATATTTACTTCTCTGGACCCCTGTCTAGCAGGGCGATTGACATGATCCCCAGGGTGAATTTCCTATCTCCCATCCAATCATCAGGGTTCCTTTTGAAGAGGGCCAAGGAGGCACTCTACTTGACATGTATGGGCAGTCTATTCCAGAGTATGGGGAGTCTCTGGGTCAGGAACCTATCCTTCCAGCATGTTTTGTTCATTGTGATGACAAGATTTAGATCCCTGGAGCGTGTGGCTCTGAGGGATTGGGATTTCTTTAAGTGGAGCATGTCCACCAGCTCAGGGTTTGACATGGCCTTGTATGTTAAGCAGAGATTGCCTCTGAGTAGACGATATGCCACAGAGTATAGCTGGAGTTTTTTTAGATGGTCAGCATATGGCATCTGCTTTAGGCCTGTGATTCTTTTAGTGAGGTATTTCTGTGGCCTTTCCAGCTGTTGCAGATGTCTTGTGAGGTTGTCAAAGGAAAAATATACTTTAAAAATGATCAATACACGGTAGGTTCAGGTTAAGGCACTTTAATCTTGCAGCAAGGAGACAAAAACGTGTTAATACAGAGTTTGTCTAACTAGAATCATGAAATACCAGCATTTTTATACATTTTCTAATAAGACATTGCCTACCAAGCTGACGTAGCAGATCACAAGTTTTAACATCATCATTACATAGCAGTTGTTTTCATGCTTTTCTGCTTGTACAATCAATTTTTGTGAGAAACTTCCTAAGAAAAACAACGTGGCCTTGGCTACCACCGGTTAGATATATGCAATGTTACCATTCAAGGTACTATGGCTAATTTGAGCACAAAGCAAGTATAGATTGCAGTTCATTTCTCCAACAGTTCTTTGTCTGTCTTTATCTCTTCCTTCTGCAGCTGTGCATGTTCTCATACCATGAACAGAGCTAATTGTTCAAAATCATAACATTATAGAATATAGCATTGTTCATTCATTGCTTCCTGACCTAGCAGATAATCACCTGTTTTTCAAGTACATTTCCAAAAGGCATAAACATGAATTTTGCTGTGCTAGCAGTTACTAGGTCAGAGGGCATCTTGCAAGTTTCAGAAAGCACACTGCAGTTTCAAAAGCATATTTTAGTCTCATATAAAACTAAGCTGTATATAAAATAGTGTATATAAAATAGAATGAAAACATGTTAACTCTTTTAGCTTCTAATTAGCATTAAGCACACACATTAATACATATTTTTCTAACATTTCCCCCCTGTTAATACTTTTTAATTCTATTTTCAAAAGCATAAACAGTTTGCTTCTTCTCCTAACCTCTTCCATTCAGGATTTGCAGTTAAGAGAGTCATTCAGTTTAGACTTATGAAAGTGTTTCACTTTTCAACAACTCTTCAATTTCAGTACTTTGATACAAAGTCTCAGAAACTGACATGTCTATAAAATCTTTGATTAACTTTTACATGCAGGGAATACCACAACAAATGCATGCTCCTAATAGGAGTAATCCCACACAAATGGCAATCAGGATGTTCATTAGGATGGAACCCCACCCCCCAAACAAATTCTGGAAAAAGTCCGTCAGAGGGTTTGGGCCTGGTTTGGTCATGGTCGACACTTGCTGGATCACCTCAAGATGGTTGTTTATCTTGTGCTGGTTGTCAGGAATATACGAACAGCATTCTTCTTTGATTAAAGTGCATGTACCACCTCTCGCCGCTAGGGTGAAGTCAAGAGCCATGCGGTTTTGAAGTACCACAGTTCTCATAGCATTTAATTCATCAGTCGCTAATTCGAGAGCAGAAAAAGTTGCATTGCTCATAACTTCGAGAAGTTTAGACAGTTTTCTCAGCTCCCAAATCGATTTCACTGCTCCATATGCAGGGGCTATGCCTGCCCACGATATAATGGTGTCACTCAAGTCCATGTGTGTCAGTTTATCTTTGTTTTTCATGGAGTTATGGTTTCTCCACCCTGTTTCGATTTGTCTCAGGTCTCTTGATTGGACTTCTAGGTTTACTGCTGACCTCTCTGACATTTTGAATTTTTCCCTGAGGCAAAGCTGCAGTGTGTCGTATGGCCGGAACCAGGTAACCCAAAAAACAACTGCCGGACCAATTCTTAGGTAGCCATTTATATGCTTTTTTCCCACAAACAAAATAACAATTCTCTACTTTAGTATTGATATAAGCTTGCCCTGCATGAAACATTTTCTTATCAATAATAGAAAGCTGCTTTAAAAGAATAGGATTATGTTGTATTTCATTAACACTTCTATGCATCTTTTCGAAATATGCATCATAGTTTGTATCACAAATAGTTTTTGTCTTACTGGCCTTAATATAACATTTATAAGAAACAGTCACATTGCAATTGCTCCAATCCACCTGAACAGTGTCATTTTTATAAAAACATACAATCCCTTTTTGTGTAACAGGTAGGTACAATGCTATTTTTGTCTTGTGATTTCACAGGTGTAGTATCAAAGATCAAGTTTTCCCAGGTCTCATTGACCCCTAGGGGGACAGCAGTCATCAATAATCCCCCGTATGCTGTTGGTATAGCTGTGGAAATCCAGCAGTTCGAAACATTAAAAGTCTCAGCATACACATATTTAATTGCTTGGTAAGTGTTAAAGTTTGGATGCCAGTCTATGAGTAATGCATCACGTTTGTTCAGTTCAACTCGTGTGGCTGGGAAAAGGAAAGGCCACAGCAAAAAGATCATTGTTATCAGTATAGCTATCAGAATAATCATGCAAATTTTCTGAGGTTGTTCTGCATCTCTGTTTACTCTATACCTGGTCATTTTGTTCTCGTTGTACAACAGTAACAAGGTTTTTGTCCAGTTCAAAGTTCTTAACCAATTTACAGTGTGTCAGATGAATCCAGGACGCTCGCTCTGTGATCTTGACTGCAGTGGGTGTTGACAGTAGCACCTGGTACAGTCCTTCCCACTTCAGAGAACTCCAATTCTTTTTCTTCACGACCTTCACCCAGACCCACGTGCCTGGGACTATTGCTGCTTCCGATGGTCTGGTTTGTTCTTTATCTGAAACAGAATTTAACTGCAAAAGTTTGTTATTCAAAAATCGCCTCATATACTCTACAAGTGAACTGCCAGTCTCCTGGTCTGCAGGCATGAGAGGTTTCCACTGAGGTGTATAATATGCCCTCCCAAACAGAATTTCAAAAGGAGTTAACCCTTTTACATTTGGAACAGTTCTCATACTCAACAGTGCCAGAGGTAGACAGTGCACCCAGTTCTTTTGTGTCTCACTAATCAATTTCCTAAGCTTATTTTTCAAAACTCCATTGTGCTTCTCTACTAATCCTGCAGATTGGGGGTGGTATGCACAATGTTTTTTCAGAGAAATCGCAAAGTAACGGCTTAATTGTTGTATAGTTTGATTTACAAAGTGTGTGCCATTGTCACTATAAATCTTTTCCGGTATGCCAAATCTAGGAATAATTTCTTTAACGAGGACTTTTGCAACAGTAGCTGCATCTGGATTTTTAGTTGGAAAAGCTTCCACCCATTTGGAAAACATATCTATAATGACAAGGCAGTACTTCTTATTTTCGCATTTGTTCAGCTCTATAAAATCCATACAGATAGTATGGAACGGATACGGTGGTGTAGGGAAACTCCCTTGCTTAGGTTTCAATGCCCCTTGTGCATGATGCTTGTTACAAACATGGCATGCTGCACAAAAATTTTTTGTGTAGTTTGTAAATCCATACGTCGTAAACACTCGATTCACTAACTGTACCATCCCCCCTGTTGAGACATGGCACTGCCCATGGCTCAACAAAGCTGCATATCTAAACAAGTTAGATGGTAAAATCGGTTTCCTCTCTTTGGAGATGTACAGCCCTTTCTCAAGAATTGCTCCTCGTTTTATCCATTTTTGTTTTTCTACATTTGTAGTATGTGTCTGCATTGTTTTTAACATTTCTAAGTCTAAAATCTCAGATGGTTGTAATTCCTCACTCAAAAGAAATACTTCTGAAGCTGAAGCTGCTTATTTTGCAGCTGTATCAGCCCTTGCATTACCATTTGAAATCCTATCCTGTTGTTTGGTATGAGCTATGCATTTGCAAATAGCTACTTTCTGAGGTAACTGAATAGAGTCTAACAAATCTAAAATAAATTGCGCATGATTAATTGGTTTACCAGTAGATGTTATCATTCCTCTATTTTTCCACTGCTGTGCAAAAACATGTACAGTAGAAAAAGCATACTGACTGTCAGTAAAAATGTTCACTCGTTTACCCTTTGCCAAGGTACATGCCCTTGTCAAAGCAATCAATTCTGCTGCTTGTGCAGATAAGTTGTGCGGTAAAGACTTTGCTTCTAAAATGTCACTATCAGAAACTACTGCATACCCCACTAGATTCTGTCCTGTAGGACCCCTCCTACACGAGCCGTCCACATAGTATGTCACCTCGGCATCATCCAAGGGAACATCCGTGAGATCTTTTCTAGGTAGTGTCTTTTTTGATCAATCTCCTGCAGGCAGCAGTGTGGTTTGCATCTGCAGGGGTTGGGAGCAAGGTTGACGGATTCAAAGTTGTGCATCGTTCAATTGTCATATGAGGTTGGCTCAACAGTATAGTCATACAGGAAAGATGTCTAGCAGGAGAAAGATATACTACTTTTTCTTGCAGTAAAATAATCGTCACTGCATGTGGCACTCTCAATGTGAGAGGGTGGAATAACACTACTGAGGCTGAAGCCTGTACTGCCATTGCAGCTGTGACTACTACTTGTACACAGTGGGGCAGGGATCACGCCACTGGGTCTAGCTGTGATGAATAGTAAGCTATGGGGCGTTGTTTGTCCCCATGCTGTTGTGTTAGCACTGATGTCATATAACCCTGCTTACAATCTACAGTTTGGAAAAATCGTTTATGATAGTTTGGTAATCCTAAAACTAATGAGGATGCTATCAGTTGTTTCAATTTGCAGAAATCTGATTCTGCTTCTGGTGTCCACTGTAATAAATCTTGTGCTGCCATAGGCTTTTTGAATATCAAGTTGGTCAGTGGAGCAGATTCCAAGGCATAGTTTGGAATCCAACTCCGACAAAAATTAGTAGTACCTAGGAAGGACATCATTTCCATCTTGTTAGTTGGTTTAGGTGCTTGTAATATTGCTGTTTTTCTGTCTTCATCCAATATTCTACCTTCTTTGGATATTACATATCCCAGGTATTTGACCTGTTTTTTCCAAAGTTGCAGTTTGTTTTTGTTTACCTTGTGTCCTTGAGTAGCTAAAAATTGTAGTAATGCTATGGTATCTTCTCTGCATTCTTGCTGGGTGGGGGCTGCCAGCAGAATGTCGTCTACATAAAGTAAAATCTGGCTGCCTTTCGGTGGGATAAATCCCGCCAGGTTACTTGCCATTTCTTGTGCGAATATTGTTGGACTCTCACAATATCCCTGTGGTAGTCATGTATATGTATACCTTTTCCCCTGAAATGTAAATGCAAACCAATGTTGGCTGTCAGGGTGTATCGGTATTGAGAAAAATGCATTGCTAATATCTACCACAGAAAAATACTTTTGTTGAGGTTTCAAATCATTTAATAAGGTGTGTGGATCTGGCACCGTAGGTGCCCTGGGTATAACTGCGTCATTTACAGCTTGTAAATCTTGGACCATACGCCATTCTCCATTTGCTTTTCTAACAGGAAATAAGGGTGTATTACATGGTGAATCAGGAGATTCTATCAATACTCCTTCCTTAAGGAAGGCTGCTATTATAGGTTTGATTCCTATTTCTGCATCCTTTCTCAAGGGATACTGTCTCTTTTGAGGTCTAAATGCTGACTTTGGCGTGATAGTGACTGGTCCTGCTGTATGAATAAGTCCTACATCTGATTTTCCTGTTGACCAGAGAGTCTCTGGTATGTCTCGTAAGGCTTTTTCCTCTTCTTCTAGTAAGAGTGCTACTCAGCTGTCCTCACTTGCCTGCAAGTGTACAGCTGGGTGTGTCTGTGTTATCCAATTCAGCTTCTGCTTTTGTACTCCCTGTTCTGAAAGTTCTAACTCTGTCTGCTTTTCCCACCTTGTGACTTTTTCTCCTAGGTCTTCCCACTTCACATTTCTATCTTTAGTCAAACTCACATGTGGTGATCGATTAGATTTGTGAAGTGCTAGGAATTCCTGGGGCAATGAACAGCTTACTACACTGTTTCCCTCTGTGTCCCAGTACAGATTTCATAATACTAATCTTTAAGCATGGTTTCTAAACAATCCTTGCTCATATTCTTTATCAGGTCCTGGTTTGCTACAGTAATACAGAGTGCAATGCAACAAATGCTGTTTATCAGTGTCAAGGGAGGGGGATTTACTGATGGATACGTTCATCAGTTCTTTGGTTACTGCCCCTGGACCAGTCGTAACCAAGTCCTGGCTGTACCAATAAGATGTTTCACCCTCCGGTCGCACTACAAAAGTATCCATTTGTCGCTGTGCTTCCATACCCTGCATAGTTGGAACTACTGCTATGCTAAATATCTGCATTAGGTCTCTGCCCAAAAGATTTACTGGGCATTTTGCAGAAACAACAGTTTTGCTTTTCTGGATCATCCCTGAAACAGGGTCAGTTATTGCTATGTTGTGGGAGAGTGGCTCCCGATACAGCTGTCCATTAGCTGCTTTCACTAATATATAATCAAATGATTCTGAATTTTCTGGTAGTTTGGAAGGCTGTATCAGGGTCTGTGAAGTCCCTGAGTCACACAGGAATTTAACTTCCCTCCCCTCTACCAGAAGTGTAACTTCCAGTTTTGTGTCTGCTAAGTAGAGCTCTAGGCTCAATAATGCCAATTCTAAAATTTCATTTTCTTCATTATCTGTGATTTCATGCACATCCTCTATTTCTTCTATCACATCCTCTACTCCTTCTATCACATTTGCACTTGTCTTTTCTTGATTATTCCTTTCCAGTGATTCTTGACTATCATATAGTCAGTCCACACCCTCCTTGTCTTCTGTGGTTACCTTTTTATTTTGCCTGCAATCCCTGGCTAAATGTCCCTTTTTCCCGCATTTAAAACATTCACCCCTTTTCTTTCTCTCTTCAAAATCCTCTGATTGTTTATCAGATTGTTTGTTTCCCTGGGCATTTTTCTTACCCTTCTTCCCAGTTTGTACTACAAAGACTTCTGATCCATCTTCTACTGCAAATACTTGAGTTTTTTTTCTTTTTGCTATTAAAATGCCTTTTGGCATGTCTTGCATATTCAAGTAATAAGTGTAATCTACTTGTACGATGATCTACCATGTGCTTTGTAATAAAGCTGCTAATGAGTGCAATACTGCCTTTCAAAAATGCATTCTTTAGCTGCTGCTCATATGGGGAATCACGTGTTTGGTCTTCAGGTACCTGCATTCCACAATGGTTATTAAAACACTCTAATAATCTGGCATAATATCTATCAACAGTTTCACCTTCCTGTTGTATGCATTGATTAATGCAAGTCCAGTCAGCCCTAGGCTTCCATTTCTCAGAGATTCGGTCTGTCAGACCTTTCACACTGTTATCCAGTTCTGCGTTACTATGTGGGAGTGGCCTAAGTTCTGTGTCACGGGGATTCCAGTTGCCACTGATCATGTGCCAATCTGGACCCACAATTTGTCTGACTACTTTCTCTACTTCCTCTCCATTCAAATGGTAACTTAACCTCATGCCCTGTAAGTCTTCTAAGAATTTTCTAAAATTAACTTTCGGATGGGGAATTCCCTCTGTGGCTTTCCGGCTGTCTTCCGGTGTCCACGGTCTATATACTAGAAGAATTGGGTCCTGTCCTGCCTGTGGATTTGGTACTTCTATGAATGGACATATCTCTTCTTCACTCATAGCTTGTGAATTTTTATTTATTTCATACAATTCAATATCCCCTCTCAAGTTGCGTGTTCGAGACCTAGTCTCGATAGGATCTCTAACAAACGGTTTTGGTTTTGCAGGAACACCTGGATATAGCGGAGGTGGATCAGCTTGTCAACTCGCTTCATATTCTGGTAAGGGAAGCGGAGGGGGCAGAGGGGCTGTTGCTATTACCAAGTTATTGTCTTCTTTATCTAAAAACATTGCTTTTGAATTTTTAATCTTTTGTTCCCTGCGGTTTGCTTCCTCAAGCCACCTGTGTGCCTGAGGGATTCCTAATTGACTTTGCTTTTTTAGCTGACCTTTCACGTCTGTTTTAAGTTGTTTGACAAGTTTGATAAGTGAAGGTTTATCTAAATTACCATCACATTTGTATTTATTAACCCATTTTGTATAGTACCTAACATTGTCGGCACGCTGTAATTGCATATATTTCGCGTCTTCGGTTAAGGGCGGATCTCGGGAACTTTTTGTGCACTGATTCCCCATGTTGTCTTAGCTAAGTTAGAAATTGTTACGTAACCCTTTTTATCATGTGGTACCACGACTTACACTTCTTCACAGTTTATCTAGAATAACTGCCTACCTATTCTATTTCCCTGATCTATGACAAGACAGCAATCTTTTTTGTCCCTGATCTGCACCTGCAAATCTCCCTTTCAAAAACAAAAATACTATAACAAGTCCCTGATCTAAAACAGAAAAAGGTAAATTCCTCCTTACCTGAGCCTCCGTGTTTGATCCCACCGGAACATTGACTCGTCCTCCAATCGCAGATCAGAAACAGTGGCTGGCCTCTTTTGAATGACAATTCAGTCGGAGGTCTTTTCAAATCAGAAGAACCGATGTGGCTTCTTCCCCGTACGGTTTCATGCCACCGGGCCCATCTGACCTGAACTAGAGCGAGAGATATTTTCCGGTCCGAAGGACCAATCTGTCAAAGGAAAAATATACTTTAAAAATGATCAATACACGGTAGGTTCAGGTTAAGGCACTTTAATCTTGCAGCAAGGAGACAAAAACGTGCTAATACAGAGTTTGTCTAACTAGAATCATGAAATACCAGCATTTTTATACATTTTCTAATAAGACATTGCCTGCCAAGCTGACATAGCAGATCACAAGTTTTAACATCATCATTACATAGCAGTTGTTTTCATGCTTTTCTGCTTGTACGATCAATTTTTGTGAGAAACTTTCTAAGAAAAACAACGTGGCCTTGGCTACCACCGGTTAGATATATGCAATGTTACCATTCAAGGTACTATGGCTAATTTGAGCACAAAGCAAGTATAGATTGCAGTTCATTTCTCCAACAGTTCTTTGTCTGTCTTTATCTCTTCCTTCTGCAGCTGCACACGTTCTCATACCACGAACAGAGCTAATTGTTCAAAATCATAACATTATAGAATATAGCATTGTTCATTCATTGCTTCCTGACCTAGCAGATAATCACCTGTTTTTCAAGTACATTTCCAAAAGGCATAAACATGAATTTTGCTGTGCTAGCAGTTACTAGGTCAGAGGGCATCTTGCAAGTTTCAGAAAGCACACTGCAATTTCAAAAGCATGTTTTTTAGTCTCATATAAAACTAAGCTGTATATAAAATAGTGTATATAAAATAGAATGAAAAACGTGTTAACTCTTTTAGCTTCTAATTAGCATTAAGCACACACATTAATACATATTTTTCTAACAGAGGTACATACAAAATGGGGCATTATACTCCATAATGGGTCTAATGAGGGATGAGTACAGTGGGACAATGACCTCCTTTTCTCTGGATGAAAAGCCCTTAGTGATGAGGTGTGCCACATAGAAGGATTTCCTGACTGTTGTGGTGATGTGGTTATCAAGAGTGAGACCACTGTCCACCTGTGTCCCTAAGTCTCTCATCACACTTTTGATGTTTAGTGTACTGTCACCTATGTGGTAATTCATGGGTACATGTTTTTTACCAAAGGGGATAACTATACATTTCTTGGCATTAATCTTGAGCCCATGGCTCTGGCACCAGGCATCTATTTCTGTAAGGGCTTTTTGTAGAATATCCACTTCATTTGGGGATTCAATAATGGCTCCCAGTTTGCAGTCATCTGTGAACTTTGTTAGCTAGAGTCCCTTAGTGTTGGCCTGTACTTCAGAGAAGTAGATGCCAAACAAGAGTGGTCCCAGAACTGAACCCTGAGGTACTCCACTTGTCACTTGTCTGGAGCTGGATTTGGAGTCGACTACTTTTACAGTCTGGGTTCTGTCAGTAAGCCAGTTGGCAACCCATCGAGTGATGTAGAGATTTATGCCCAGCTTAGTAAGTTTATCTATGATTCCAGAGTGGGGGATGGTGTCGAAGGCCTTGGCGAGGTCCAGATAGGCTGTGTGGACCGCCTTACCCTGTCTACAGCTCTGGAGACTGATTCAAAGAAGTCAATCAGGTTCAGGAGACAAGATCGGCCCTTCACAAACCCAAACTGGGTGGGGTCCAGTGTTTGAAGGTTGCCAATATCTTTGTTTATAAGTTCCATGATAATGCGTTCCATGCCCTTGCAGATCAGGCTTGTCAGACTGATGGGATGGTAGTTCCCAGGATCCAAGGTGGATCCCCCCTTCTGGAGTGGGATAACTGTAGCTGTGCGCCATTCAGTTTGCATGAAGCCTGAGGTGAGGTTATGATTAAACATGACACTTAGGTGAGGTGCCAGTTCATTTTATAGTTCATGTAGTACACAGCCTGGGATGTCATCTGGTTTCATGGATGCTGCATTCTTAGCTTTGGAGAGTGCGGTTTCTACCTGTGTGGCTGTGATTACCAAAATTTGGCAATCTTGTGGTATTGAGATGGGCCCTTTAGGGGGTGAGAGGGGGGTGAGGTTGGCACTAAATCGATCTGCCAGGATATTGGCAATATCCTTGGGATCAGTATATTTAATGCCATTCTGTTGAAGCTCAGAGCAGATCTGAGCATTGCCATTTAGATTCTTGACATAACTATAGAATGCCTTGTGGTTGTCTTTGGAATCTTTGGCAATTTTATTTTCTTAACTAGCTTTTGAGGATTTTATGAGGGATCTCAGCTTTTTATTGAGGCTGATGAGGGATTTTTTTGCATCCTGGGATTTTCCTGTTTTCTGCAACAGTTTCTTCCTTCTGTTGTATAGTTTGTTTATAGCAGGGGACTAACAGATTGGCTTCCTTTTTTTTGGAGGAGAGCATCTTGGTTCTATCTGGGATGGCACAATTCATGCACAAGTGGATGTGCTTGTACAGTGCCTTAGTGTAGGATTCTGCAGTTGACTTTCAGATCCCGTCTGCATGGGTGTCATGAAGTTTGTCACTTCTGACTTCAGTAGCATGAAGTTGGCTTTGGAGAAGTTTTTAAAGGAGGTTTCCTTACTGGGGGGTGGGGGTGGGATGTGGATGTCAAGGGTGATTTGCTTATGGTCAGACCTGACCAATGAGGGGTGACCACTGGTGTGGAGCATCTATCTCCCATGTTGGTAATGACCAGGTCTAGGATACTGGAGCCCCTGATGGGACAATGGATTAGTTGATTCAGGGCATTGGACTTTATGAATTCCAAGAACCGTTGGGAAAATGAGTTGGTACCCGGGTAGTTTTCCCAGTTAATGGCAGGGTAGTTGAAATCACCCAGTATTAGGGTGTTTGGTTGTATCTTAATATTTTCCAGTATGTTTAGAAAGGTGTAGTGAGAATCTTGGGGCATGGTGGGGGATCTGTAGCAAGCTACAATTTGGATTGCAGTCTTACCTAGTGTTAGTTGCACCTGGGGAATTTCAGATGCATTGTGTTGGGCAACTAGCCTGGAGGTGTGAATATCCATGGTGAATATGGACACTCCTCCACCTTTAGTGTTTTGGTCTTGGTTTTGTGGCCGAAAAGTGTGGTAAGAGTTGTAGCCTGGTATTGCAGGGGTGCTCTCTGGAGCCTTGAACCAAGACTCAGTTACTGCACAGATATCAATGTTCTCCATTTTTAAGAGTGCCTCGAGAGAGTGCATTTTGAGGTTTAGACTTCTAGCATTGAGTAGCATTACCTTCAGATTTTGCATGCTTGTATCTGTTACGGTGGTGGTTTTGTCCTTTGAACCTTGCCTAAAAAGGCACTATAGGGGTGGCAAGAGCTTTAGCCAGTAACCTGAATCCCACTGGTGACAGGTGCAGACCATCTCTGGCAAAGCATCGTGGTTTGTCGATCATGTCTTCCCAGGCAGACAGATACTGGATCCCCTTTGAATGACACCAGAAACTTAGCCAGTTGTTGAAGTCAATCATTTTGTCCTTATACTGTGGTATCATTCTGGGCGAAGGCAGGATGCTACTCAGGGCTAGGGTCATACCTTCCTGGGCCACATGATCTGAGAGCTCTTCCATGTCTCTTTTCATGTAGTCCAGGGAGGTACGTCTCAAGTCATTCACTCCAGCATGGACAATGACAGAGTCATATTTGTACTTGTTGTGGAGTGACTTGAGTGCATGCGTTATGTGGCGGATCTTGGCACCCAACAGGCAGCTGACTGTAATTTTCTCCTTGTTCAGCCTGATGAGTGGGACATCAGTGTGCCTGACTATAGAGTCACCTATGACTAAAGTGTTGGGTACATTGTCTTGCCTTAGTGGCTGTTGTTGGGTGGCACACTGGTGGTGTGAGCTATGTGTCACTTTGGCTGTGACTGGTGTTTGTTTGCGTTTCAGCTTCGGAGGTCCTTGTTGCTTGGGCAGGTTAATGTTAAGGGCCTCCGCATATGTGGGTTTAGTGTTGCTATGTGTGGGTGTTGATGGTGTGGGTTTTGAAGGGCTATGAGTTGCATGAGGTGTAGTGCCGGTGTTAACCTTCTCCTCTTAACTGTCTAGCACAATCATGGCCAGAGAGAGCTTTGCTTCCAGTTTGGCTATGTAAGTGCATCTCTTTCAGGTTGTAGTGTTGGGTGGTAGGAGAAGAGGGTTGTCTGTGTACATGAAGCAGTTGCCACATTGCCCCAGTATGCCCAGATTCACCAGGTGGACAGGAGAAATCACCAGAAGCTGACCCTTGGACATGCTTGTTTAGGTGCTTTTTTTGTAAAGTGTAAGAGCTGTTTTTCCTTACCTTTGCAAGGTAGTTTGCAATTATAGGCTGTTTAGTGCCTACGATTAATTTCTCCTTATTGACAAGGAGAGTTGAGTGCTTGTATCAGTTTCAGGCTTACTAGTGCTTTCCAGCAGGTTCTAGAGCAAGTGCTAGTCACAGGGGTTCAGATTTTAGTGCTACTACTGAGAAACCAACTAGTTCTAAGGGAAAATTTGAAGAGCAGACTTTCTGGCACCTGGAATAGTTTAACTGTAACCTTGCGGTGCTGCACGATGCGAAAAATGTGCAAACACACCCGTTTTTAAGCCAGAAAGTTGAAAGGGATAGAAATCAGCCCAAAAAGGCTAATACAATTACAATTTCAGAGCTGGAAACCACTCTTCTAGTGTTAGATAGGCAGTACAATGCTCACCACTCCCACTGGTAAGCAGTAGGACTTCCCTCTACCACAGCAAGGTCTGGATAGCTCTGAACACAGAAAATAAAGTCCTGAGACAAGCAAAGCCTGGGATCTGGACTGGCTAGGAAAGGTGGGAAATGAGCAAACAAGATAGTATTTTTTTATTTTTTCATCTTTCACTCTGAACTGTCTTCCCTACCTTTCCTCTCCGTCCCTCTCCCAAAGAGCACAGATTATTGAATCAGTAGAGTGCTTAACAATATGGGGGATATGGGACAGCCTAGTTAGCTGGTGTGTAAGTTTGTACCAGGCATCCATTTTATGAAATGAAGTGATGGTCCAAGCAGCTACTCCTGGAACTGACTGTCTAGGAGAAATAGCAGAACTTTGCAAAGGCATTCCCTGTGGGATGCAAACATCAGCAATAGTTGCTAAGAGTCCATAGCAATACAAAATGACAGTATGAAAGTTATGCCCCATATATGAATTTGAATGGCTAGTAGCTCACCTTAGTGCCATGATATAGCATGACATGTATACACGCATAGGCTGTGTATATGAGTGGACACCCACAGCATTTTGGTGACAAGGAGCAAAACATGTTTATGCTTTAATTTCACTTCAGTGCTTCTGTGAAACATAGTGATGCACAGTCACTGTTAACCTCTACCCTCATTAGTATGTATACAGTGCAAAATACTATATATTTGATTCATTTATAGCCATTCCTTTATGTTAGATGTTAAAATGTACAGCAAGGATGCAGCAACAGAATACTTTTTTGAGAGCATTAATATACTGTCTAACAACACAGAAGCAACTGTTATTCAGGATATAGTCTTGAGAAGATACACAGTGGCCTGCAATGCAGTTCTTTCATAAAGGGATATAGCAGTAATGTCATATCCATTTAACTACAAGGCCTGTGAATAGCCTGTTGAAACAGAGATGTAGGGTTTGTAACATTAGTGTTCAGTATTATGCTTGCCTGCACCATATACCTGCAGCTATAGGGTGTGCAGGTTATGCAACTGTACACCTATAACTGTATCACACTGATGGCATCCCACTGCAACAGGTCTGTCATTCATTCTCATCTACTCTATCCTAGGATGTCTAGACTATACACCTGCAGTCCTACAGCTGTATATGGAGTATTGCAGCCCACTGCAGCAGGGATAGAACACTGCTTCAGTGACAGGTACAGAGCCTGGACCAAAAAAACAGGCTGAGGTCAGCACCTGTGCAGGGACTGGCAGTTATGCTTTCACACAGGATAAGACCGTCTCAGGACACGTTAACACTATCTGTCTCCTTTTTGAGTGGTCCTACACCCACTGCTCAGGGAGATGTTTTTGCCTCTCTCTCAACTACTTCTCTATGGAATTTAGAGCATAGGCTAGTACCATGCCCATTAAGGGGTGGCTGCCCTTTGAACAACATCACTGCCACTGATTATACTGGGCCTGTAGCAGCAGACCACTGTACTATATCTAACATGCAGATACCTATCATATGACTGGCTACCTGTGGTTCAAGGCAGCAGCCACTGCCACAACCCATGTGAGAGATATGGGTAGCTGTAAATATTAATCAGGGCTGTAATCCAGGCATAGTTTGCAGTTATATACACATACCTTGAAATGATTAGCATGGGGCAAGGCCTCCTGGAGGATATTGTCCACTGCTGGCTGAGATTGGAGTCCAGGGGCAATGCTGTGATTGGATTTGTGCAGTCTATGATAGTAGATATGTTATCAATTGTCACCTCTAAGTGGATGTTAGCTTGTACTCCATTGTTGACATTGTCAACGACTTGTGCATGTCCAGGATGGAAGCCTATGGCAACCATCACAGAGGATGCAGACAGCACCTCCCACAGTTAGAGTATCACCATGAGCAAATACCACAATTGGAGTGGGCATACCACAGAGTCACTTGGGATGTGGCAGCTCATATGCACAGTCTCTCTCTCTCTCTCTCACTATATATATATATATATATATATATATATATATATATATATATATATATATATATATTTAGATTATATTCCATGAATGCTGCCATGCCTCTGTCCCATTGGTCACCTAGGGTATCTGTGTTCACCCATTTCAGGGACCCCACTACATAGGCATGTACTTACTCCACCATGACCTGCCATCGCAGTGCTCATAATACATCATCCCATAGAGAGTCTTCATACAGGCCAACAGAGCAAATCATCTATAACACCGATGATGCCCCTCCCTGTAGCCTACATCTCTGATCCATACTTCCTGTTTTTTTTTAGAAAAGCAGTGTGTCCATGTGCACCTGTGCAAATGATGATAGCTGTTACTCAGTCTGCTGCTTCGCCTATGGTGTAAGTGGAGTTGACTTATACAAAATGTGACTCAAACATGCACTGCCCAGCATAGACTGTACAGCACACTGCATTCTGTGTGAAACTGCAGTGCTGCTGTGTACTTGTCAAGGCATAGAAAGGTAGACTAGTTGTTGCCACGTCACCTGTGCTGAGGTTTATTGTACATGAAAACATCTACAGGGTATATAATGTGGCCAGTAGAAGCTGTTGCAATTAGTATGTTAACAGGAGGATGATGTGTTGAAATGGGTCCTGCTGTTGTGGGTTTGGAAGGTCCTGGTGATGATGGCTGGGCTTTCTGCTTCCTGATAGTCATGTTATAGAACAGGTAGGATACTATATCTGCTGACAAGTTGTAGCAAGGTTACACTAGACTACCACATCTGATTTGTATAGGTAGCAAAACCAGAATTTTGTCCAGCTGGACACACATGCTCCAGTTTTAATTGTTTGGGTGAAATGGAATTATATTGATGTTCAGCCATGCTTTGGGGTTGCTTATGGGTGTCATCACCCAAGGCTTGAGTGTATATCCTGCTTCACTTGCAGCACAGTAAGGACATGGGAGGATTGAGACATAGGACAGAAGTTATACACTGTCTATGACTTTCAATAACTGGGTGCTCCATTATGCCTTCAGTTACCTATTATGTAGTTTACTGGAATGTCACCATGCAGCAAGTGTAGTAAATATAATCTGTTTGCCATATGTGGGAATCATGGACACTGACAGGGTGCTGTTCAGGCATGCAGATTATGAATCCCTGTACATTGCACACTCTGTGGTAGTTGATTGAATGGTAGCCCTTTCTGTTGATGCAATGTTGTCTATGGACAGCAGGTAAAGCCTGTATTGCCGTATGGGTGCAGTCTGTAGTTCCAAATACTTCAGACAGGTGTGATATCGTAAAATAAATACATGGTGTTGTTCTCTCCCCTGACATATTGGGAAAACACATACAGTATGCTCATCCAAAGGTGGTAGCAACTTATCGAGGAACATTTTAAGTGCTCTGTAGGCTGATGCCTGTGAGACACCCAGTTTGTCCCGTTTTTTTTTTTTCCTGTGGAAAGACCCTGTAGCTAGGCTGCTATGAGATACATGCACCTTGGTGTCCACTGTTATGGGAGTAGTATCCACCAGTATGGGAAGTCTCTACATTCTTCCAGTTTCAATTTGTCTGCTATACAGGTTAAATAATAACATGTAATATCTCTGTTCACTCTAAAGGGGAACGATATCTAACAGTCTGTGACAGTACAGCTTTTGCTGGTGCATAGAGTTGCATCACATCCCTGAGCCATGCTTATTATTTTTTCCTGTAGCGCACCTAATGCTGCTACCTTATAAGTGCCTGTGCCTGCACAACTATGTACCTGTTAACTGTGAATCCTGACCTGTTTTTCCCAGTCCTCATTTGTATCTCATTATGTACTTGTTAGATTGCACTCATTCATTTACTTAACATTATACAGTCATTCTCATAATCCTTTTAATATGCCTTTTAACTCATTGTCCTGTAGTGCTATGCAATTCCATGAATTGCTACTTAGTAGTGCATATGTTTCTGGACTTTAGCACTAAACTGCTCTGCATACAATTTAGCTGTACTAACCAATAAATTTGTTTTATGTAATTTGATTTAAAATTTATACATAATGTCAGTACTTTAATTATACTTACAACATGTTTTCAAATTCTGAAATAAATAAATAAATATATATATATATATATATATATATATATATATATATATATAATGTAATATTTTAGGCATTTTTTTATTTTTATTTGAAATACTATAATGTGTATATATATATATATATATATATATATATATATATATATATATATATATATAGGTCTACGGTTGATTGAAATTGAAAATGATTGAAAATGAAATTACTGAACTTCACTGACTGACTTCCCACTTCACAAAAAACTTTCTTTTGAGAAACTTTTTGTTGAAAGTTATCTCCCCCCACTGCAGTGCTACCCTGGAGTTAGTATGTAAGTAAGTATGTAAGTTTGTATATTATAAACAATTTAAACTATACACAGTGATACTTACAAGTGCAGTAAATAACTGTTTCCAAAAGAGAATATATAACCAAGATATGTGGGGGGCTTTGCCCTCCACACCCCTTTACTATATACTACTAACCAGGGTCGCACAGGGAGAGGGAAAAAGGGAAAATTATAACTTTCAGCGAAATGAGTTTCAGTCAAGTGAGTTATCAGTGAAGTGAGCTTTCAATGAAGTGGTCCTAGCAATTTCATTTTCAATCAAGTTGTTTTCAATCAACCGTAGTAGACCCATATATATATATATATATATATATATATATATATATATATATATATATATATAATATTTATATGTATATACTATATATATATATATATATATATATATATATATGTGTGTATGTATATATATATATATATATATATGTGTATGTATATATATATATATATATATATATATATATATATATGTATGTATATATATATATATATATATATATATATATATATATATATATATATGTGTATATATATATATATATATATATATATGTGTATATATATATATATATATATATATATACACATATATATATATATACATGTATATGAACCTGGAACAATTTCTATTTTCCTATGAATCTATTTCCCATCCACTCATCAAGTTTTCTCTTGAAGATGGCCAGGGAGGTGCTCTGTTTGACATGTATGGGAAGTCCATTCCATAGCATGGGCAGTCTCTGTGTTATGAACCTGTCCCTCCAGCACGTTCTGTTGATTGTGGCAATGAGGTTGAGGTCTCTGGAGCATGTAGAGCAGAGGGATTGGAAATTTTTTAGATGTAGCATTTCTAACAGAGCTGGGTCAGACATGGCTTTGTAAGTCAAGCAGAGATTGCCTCAAGTAGGTAATACGAGACAGAGAATAGTTGGAGTTTTTTGAGTCTGTCCGTATAGGACAAGTGTTTAAGGCCTAGAATCCTCTTTTGAGGTACTTTTGCGGCCTCTCCAGTTGTTGCAATTGCAAGTGTCTAGTGAGGTACATGCCAAATGGGGCATTGTACTCGATGATTGGCCTAATGAGGGAAGAGTAGAGGGAGACAATGACCTCCTCCTTCCTGGATGCAAAACCCTTAATAATGAGATGTGCCACATAAAAGGATTTTCTGACCATAGTGGCAATGTGGTGGTCAAAAGAGATGTGACTGTCAACCTGTGTTCCCAGATCTCTCATAATGACTTCTGTGTTCAGTGGACTACCATCTATGTGGTAATTCATGGGAACCAGGTTTTTCCTAAAGGGGATGATGACACATTTTTTGGCACTGAGCTTAAGGCCATGGTTCTGACACCAGTTGTTGGTCTCAGTGACACCTTTCTGTAGCATGTCAGCATCACTTGGGGAGTTAATAACAGCTCCCAACTTGCAGTCATCTGAGAACTTTGTCAGCCAGAGTCCCTTCATGTTGGCCTGGATTTCAGAGAAGTAGGCACCAAACAGGAGAGGACCCAGGGCAGAACCCTGTGGGACTCCACTCATGACTGGTCGGCAGTCTGATTTGGAGTCAGCTACTTTCACACTGTGGGTTCTATCTGTGAGCCAGTTTGCAACCCACGTGGTGATGTAGGGGTTGATGCCTAGCTTAGTGAGTTTTTCTATGATTGCTGAGTGGGGAATGGTATCAAAGGCCTTGGCCAGATCAAGGTAGGCTGTATGAACCACCTTGCCTTCATCCACAGCTCTGGTGTCTGTCTCAAAGAAGTTGACCAAGTTGAGCAGGAATGATCTACCCTTCACAAAACCAAACTGTGTGTAGCTCAGAGCAAATCTGGGTATTGCTGTGGAGATTCTTTACATAACTATAAAAGGCCTCATGGTTGTGTTTACTATCTGCTGCAATTCTGTTTTCATAGCTAGCTTTAGAGGATTTGATGAGGGATCTCAACTTTTTTTTGAGGCTGATAAGGGAGTTTTTCCAGTCTTGGGACTTCACCTTATTCTGCATAAGTTTCTTCCTTCTGTTGTAGAGTTTGTTTATAGCAGGGGACCACCAAATTGGCTTCCTTTTTTTTGGAGGAGAGCATGTTGTTTTTATTAGGAATGGCGAGATCCATGCATTTGTGTACGTGTTCGTACAGTGCATTGGTGTATGTTTTGGCGGTCATGCAACTATTCTCCATTTGCATGAGTGACGTGAAGTTAGCCACCTCTGTTTTTCAGAGCCCAAAGTTAGCTTTGGAAAAGTTTTTCATGGTGGTTACCTTTGTGGGGGGGTGGGGGTGGGAGGGATGTGGATTTCCAAGATGATTAGTTTGTAGTCGGATCTAACCAGGGAGGAGTTGACTACTGGTTTAGAGCAATGGTCGCCCATGTTAGTAATGACCAGGTCAAGGATGTTGCCACCTCTAGTGGAGGTAAGAACGAGCTGGTCCAGGGCATTGGAATTAATGAATTCCAGGAAACGTTGGGAAAGTGTATTGGTACATGAGTAGTTTTCCCAGTTAATGGAGGGGTAGTTGAAGTCACCCAGTATGAGGGTGTTAGGTTGGACCCTAATATTCTCCAGGGTGCTTAGGAACGTGGAGTGTGAGTTTTGGGACATGGTTGGGGACCTATAGCAGGCTATGACCTGAATTGCTGTCTTACTCAATGTTAGCTGCACCTGAAGTATCTCTGATGCATTATGTTGGGTCACTAGTCTTGAGTTGTGTGCATCCTTTATGAATATGGAAATACTACCACCTTTGGAGCTTCAGTCCAAGTTCTGGGGCCGAAAGGTGTGGAATGAGTTATAGCCTGGTAGTGCAGGGGTGCTTTCTGCTGCCTTGAACCAGGTCTCTGTTACAGCACAAATGTCAAATGTTCTCCATTTTAAGGAGTGCTTCGAGTGAGCGCATTTTGAGATATAGACTTCTAGCATTGAGCAGCATGACCCAGATTGAATTTGTTTGTAGCTGTTACGGTGATAATTTGGTCTTTGGAATACTGCCTAAAAAGCACTTAAATGCCCGCTTTTGCGCTTGTTTCCCACCTTTCCTTTAACTAGTCTAGTCTGGATACAGACTTCATAGGTTCATAGGTAGATACCAGGCTATCTGCCTGAGGGCATTTATAAGCCTAGCCAGAGTGTGTCGGCTTTCGCCGCCCCATTGATTAATTAACTGAGTCTCTGTCAAGCAGAGCCAATGAAGTGATCCCAGGGGTGTATTTTCTGTTACCCATCCACTCGTCAAGGCTTCTCTTGAAGAGTGTCAGTGAGGGGCTCTGCCTAATGTAGTTAGGAATTTTGTTCCAAAGCATGGGGAGTCTCTGTGACAGGAATCTATCCCTCCAGAATGTTCTATTTATTGTTGTGGTGAGGTTTAGCTCACTAGTGCGCATGGCTCGCAGTGACTTGGATTTCTTTAGGTGGAGCATGTCCATCAATTCTGAGTTGGACTTGGCTTTGTAAGTCAGGCAGAGATCACCTCTGAGTAAGCGATATGCCACTGGGTACTGCCGGAGTTTTTTCAGTTGGGATGCATAGGACATATGTTTGAGACCAGTAATCCTCTTGGTGAGGTGCTTTTATGGTCTTTCCAGCTGTTGGAAGTGTCTTGTGAGGTACACCCCAAATGGGGCATTGTACTCTATGATGGGTCTGATGAGTGATGAGTAGAGGGGCACTATAACCTCTTTATTTCTAGATGCAAACCCCTTAGTAATTAGATGAGCCACATAGAAGGATTTCCTAACTACGTTGGCAATATGATTGTCAAAGGAGAGATTGCTATTAAGGGTGCTGCCGCCTATGTGGTAATTTGTGGGTGTTTTGTTTTTCCCAAACGGGATGACTATGCATTTTTTGGCATTTAGCTTGAGGCCATGACTTTGACACCAGGTGTCTGTCTCAGTAAGGCCTTTTTGAAGGATGTCCGTGTCAGCCGGCGAGTCAGTTATGGTTCCCAGTTTGCAGTCATCGGCGAACTTGGTTAGCCATAGTCCTCCTGTGTTTGCCTGTACTTCTGAGAAATATATGCCAAACAGTAGGTGTCCCAGAACCGAGCCTTGCAGGACACCACTTGTGACTGGTTTAAAGTCAGACCTGGAGCCTGCTATTCTTACCGTGTGAGTTCTGTCTGTAAGCCAGTTGGCAACCCATCTTGTGATGTAGGGGTTTATGTTCAGGCTGGTGAGTTTTTCTATAATACCTGAATGAGGAATGATGTCGAACGCCTTGGCATGAACCACCTTTCCCTCATCTATGGCCTTGGTGACTGTCTCGAAAAAGTCAACCAGGTTTAGTAGGCATGATCTGCCCTTAACAAAGCCGAACTGGGTCGGGTCAAGTGTTTGGAGGTTCCCAATGTCTTTGTTAATGAGTTCCATGATGATACGCTCCATAGCCTTGCAGACCAGGCTAGTCAGGCTTATGGGGCGATAGTTACCAGGGTCGGTTGTGGCCCATCTTTTGTGGAGCGGAATAACCGTTGCTGTGCACCATTCTGGGGCACATAGCCTGTGGAGAGGCTGAGGTTGAACAGCGTGTTTAGGTGTGGGGTTAGTTCGTTCTGTAGTTCATGCAAGATGCAGCCTGGGACACCATCTGGCCCCACTGATGCTGTGTTTTCGGGACACTACACTTTTCTGGTATTGTTGTGGGCCCTTTTGAAGGTGAGAGGGTGGTGATGTTTGCACTGAATCTATCTGCCAGGATGTTGGCAATATCAGTAGGTTCAGTATATTTTGTGCTATTTTGCACTAGCTCAGAGCATATCTGCGAGTTGCCACTTAGATTCTTGACATGGCTAAAGAAGGCTTTGTGGTTATCTTTTGAATCCTTGGCTATTTTTCTTTCAAAGTTAGCCTTGGATGATTTTATGAGGGACCTTAGTTTCTTACTGATACTGATCAGGGATGTCTTTCCTTCTTGGGATTTGCTTTTTTTCTGAACTAGTTTCCTCCTTTTATTGTATAACCTGTTTATGGCAGGGGCCCACCAGACTGGTTTCCTTCTCTTAGGGGGGTGAGTCTTGTTTTTGCTAGGGATGGCATGATCCATGCATCCTTGCAGGTGCTCATAGAGTGCAATTGTAAAGGATTCTGCATCTTGGGCAGTGTTATCCTTTAGCGTGGGGTCTGTGAAACTTACCACCTCTGCCTTAAGTAAGGTGAAGGTTGCTTTAGAAAAGTTTTTCACTATAGTTTCTTTGGATGGGGATGGTGGTGGGGTGTGGACATCTAGGGTGATTAGTTTATAGTCTGATCTAACCAGTGACGGGTTGACCTCCGGTACGGAACACCTGTTGCCCATGTTGGTGATGACCAGGTCCAATATGTTATGGCCTCTGGTAGGGGAGTTTACCAGCTGATCCAGGGCATTTGAGTTGATAAATTTCAGGAAGCGCTGAGCCTGGGAGTTTGTACTCAAGTAGTTTTCCCAGTTAATGGTAGGATAATTGAAATCGTCCAATATCAGGGTGTTCGGTATGACCTTCATGTTTTCCAGTGTCTCCAGAAAGGCAGAGTGGTGGTCCTGGGTCATGGAGGGTGATCTGTCGCAGGCCACAATTTGCATTGCAGTTTTGCCCAATGTTAGTTGCACATGGATGATCTCAGAGGTATCATGCTGCACCTGGAGGTGTGGGTATCCTTGATGAATATGGATACACCCCCTCCATTTGTGTTTCGGTCTGTGTTCTGTGGACTTGCTGTATCCATGACTGTTTGTAAGCTTCTGAGTTCCCCAAGCCTTTCTTTGTTGGAGGTAAGCCTTCTAGCTTATCAGTGGGAGTGGTAAGCACTAGGTAGCCTATCCACCACAAGAGGAGTGGTTTCTGGCCCAGAAATTGTAGTTTATTGGCCATTTGGGCAGTTTTTTCCATCTCTTTCAACTTTCCGGTTTAAAAGTCTGTTGTAGAGTTTGTTTCCCACTTTTCATGTAACTAGTCTAGTCCAGATACAGATTTGTTGTATCTAGGACTGTTTGTAAGCTTCTGAGCCCCCCAAGCCTTTCTGTGTCAGAGGGAAGCCTTCTAGCTTGACAGTGGGAGTGGTAAGCATTAGGTAGCCTATCTACCACAAGTGGAGTGGTTTGAATTCATTTATGATCTGAAGTGCTTAGTCAAAAGCATTATAATGAAGGTTGAATTCAGTTGAATTAATTTAGGGTGATACTATTTAAGAATAAAATCTAGAAAACATGAACAAGTTCACTTTCAGGCTGAAACTACATTAGAGTGAACAGTTTGACTTTTAAAGTTTAGATTTTTTTATTTGACTTTTAAAGTTTAGAATCTAGATTGTTTTCTATTTCCTTCATATCCTATCTGTATAGTAATATCAGATACTATAGTTAATAGACTGCTGTGACTGAAACTGCACCTTTTTAATTTCCTAGTGCTAATGTCAGTCAAAGTGTCTTATTGCTGTGACAGCATCATTGACACAGGCATGTTTGCCTTTCTTATAAACCTTAAACAGCATGTCCTGTAGCATTGCTTTTTTATTTATCAGTAAAAGGTACAGAAGCTGAGAACAGTTTAAACAATAGCATACTTCACAAATGACTGATTTAACCATGTGACAATGGTTCATATCTTCTAATGTTACACAGTACTACTCCTCCCATTTCCTTCTCAGGAAAGGATTAGGGACAATGATTCCTCTAATGATTTTTCCTCTGATGAAGAGGAATCCTTGGATTACTCAACACAAATTCCCTCTCCTCAGAAATATGTTTCCCCTGAGGGAGGAGTCAGTTAGTGCTGATTCCTCTATGGAAGAGATTTAATTTGGTGAAACTCTTCTGAAAATGAGAGAACACTTTAAGTGGACACCTCCCAAATTTCTGATGTCCAAAAAAGATACTATCAACTTCTGCAAGGTGACCTCCCTAACCCATCTGCAGTTCCACCAGTGCATCCTGCATTTCTGGATGTCTTTCATAATGTTTCCCAAACCCCAGACTCCCAGTCCTTGGAACACAAGAAGTCATACTGCTTCTGTAAGGTCCCTGAGGATTGTAAGTTCCTCTTTAGGTGTCCTGCTGCAGACCCAACAGTCATTTTTGTAGCTACAGATAAACCATTTAGGTTGCTTGTTTCTACCACCCTTCTCCAATCAGACAAAGAGAGTAGAACCCATGCGAGACTGGGAAAAAAAAGCCTATACTTCAGCCACCTTGGATTTCAGGGCCATCAGTTATCAGACACATATGACCAAGTTCTCCTTATTGCTTTTGTCTCATGCATCAGTTGTCATTTCAGATCTTCCAGATTCTAAAGGAAAAGCCTTGGCAGCTGTTACTGGTTCAGTTCTCACAAGATTTTCTTGGCTTCAGTTACAGCCCCTCCAGGATGATTTCAAGTCTAAATTATTGGATGCACCAATAGATAATTCGGCCTTATTTTGTCAGGAAGCAGCTTCTCTCTTTAAGTCCCCTACAGGAAAAAAACTAAGGAACTCAAGGAGTCGAAAAACACATCTTGGTTTCGCCTGTGTGCAGGTTTCACAGGAATTTTCCATCTAAATATGTCTTTGTCCACAGCAGCATCAGCATTCCTCCAGTAAGACTTTCAAAGGAGACAAGAGACAACAGAAGCCCAGGGGTTCTCAGACACCTTCACAATAAAGAAAGTCCTTTCCTGACAAAGCAGGGAGTCTGTGACTACCCTGCAGATGTCTCTCTTCTTTCCCTTCACCTTTCAAATGCTCACAGGGCCTGGAAAAGCATCACTCAAGACACCTGGGTTCTTTTCATAATCAAAAAAGGATACTTCATGGTTTGGCAGTCCATCCCCCCTCCTCCCATGGACATCCCTCAACCCTCCCACGAGCAGCTGCACTTCCCAAAGCAAAGCTTCTTTGGGAGCTTTGGCAACAGGGCTCTATTCAAAGGGTTCCTCAAACTGCACGAGGGAAAGGATTTTATTCAAGAATGTTCTTAGTGCCCAGAAAGGATGGCCCCTGCAGACCAATCCTGGATTTATCCCATCTCAACACTTTCTTAAAGTTCCCTTCATTCAGAATGTTGACACTCCAAACTCTATTCCCTCTTATTCTTCCACAGGGATACATGGCATCTCTAGATATAAAAGATGTTTACCTTCACATCCTCATTCACCCCATGTTCAGGAAATTCTTATGTTTTCTGTGGGTTTCTGGCATTCTCAGTTCTCTGCCTTGTCCTTTGGTCTTTCTACAGCTCCAAGGGTGTTCACAAAATGCCTTACTACAGTGATTGCACATAGCAGGCTTTTGGGTATCCAGATTTTTCCATACCTGGATGACCTGTTCTTACAGGCTACAGCTTCTCACACTCTACTCCAAAATCTGGAGACAACCATTTCCCTCCTTGGAAAACTGGGATTCACCATCAACTTCAGGAAGTCATTTCTAACCCCTTCACAGGACCACATTTTCCTGGGTTGTTCAATCCAGACAGACATAATGAGAGTGTCACTTCCACCTCAGAAGGTGCAGGACCTTTGGTCCTTCTTTCACTCTTTTCTTCCCTTGACTCACATCATGGCAAGGGAGCTCCTCAGTGTGCTGGGATTCATGGCTTCAGACATTCCCATGGTGCCAATAGCAAGACACCACATGAGGAAATTCCAGTGGCTCCTCATATCTTTGTGGACCCAGTATTCTCATCCACTAGAGTACAACATCCCCCCTCATTCCTTGTCTAATGAGGGAAACTGCTCTGGTGGATCCAACAGATAGCCCTAAATCTACAATTACCTCTGAACCCTCTCACCCCAGTCCTAGAATTCTATAGATGCATCAGAAGTGGGCTTGGGGGCAGTCTTGGGCAGATTTACAGTTCAGGGAGTTTGGTCTCCCTCCCAGAAAACAGAACACTTCAGCATCAGGGAAATGCCAGCATTGCTTGTAGCTCTAGAAGCATTTCACCCTCTTCTTTGTCAAGGCCCTCTGAAATTGTTCACAGACAACATGACAGTCCTCTGGTGTGTGAACAAGTAGGGGAGGATCAGATCCTCTCTCCTTTGCAGGTTGGCTGTTCTGGTATGGGAATTTCTTGCCCAATACCACATGACTATTCAAGCAGTGTACATTCCCTCCTACCTTAATCTTGTGGCAGACTCTGTCAGCAGGTCATTGATTAATCCCACTAATGGATGTTTCACAGGGATGTGTTCCTAGACATAGTCAATTAGGTATTCCTGAAATAGATTTATTTGCCTCCAGTGTTGTGCCTGAGTCCCAAGTCCTCTGGCTTGGAAAATAGACACCTCTCCTTTTCTTGGAAGGGGATGTTGCTTTATGCATTCCCTCCCCTTCCTCTAATCACAAAGATCCTGTTCAAGATTCGGCAGGACCAACCAAAAATTTTGCTGGTTACTCCCTTTTAGCCAAGACAGCACTGGTTACCCCTTCATTGCAATTAGCCAAGGGCCATCACCACAAGTTACCCCACCGAATGGACCTTCTCACACAAAACAAAGAATCCCTGATACATCCACTCATGTCAGAGCTACAGCTGACACATGGGTGATAGGATACTAATTCCTTTTAGGCACCTATTCTCTGAGGACATGCTCAGGGTTTTGCAGGAGGCCAGAAAACCCAATACTAGAAAGTCTTATGTTTCCAAATGGAAAAGATTTTCACTTTGGTGTCTGTCTAAGAACCAAGACCCACTGACAGTGGGAATCCCAGTGGTTCTGTCTTATTTGTGTGAATTGTTCTCTTCTGGCTTGGCTTTTTCTTCTATGAAAGCACATTTGTCAGCTATTTCTGCTTGTCTGCCTCTATCTCCCCCTCTAGCATCCAAATTTGAGGTGAAACTATTTCTTAAGGGGGTCGTTCACATTAGGCCTCCTAGGAAACCTATTCCTTCTTGGAACCTTCATTTTGCTTTAGAAAAATTGACCCTGGCCCCTTTTGAGCCCACATCTTTGGCCTCCCTAAAATATTGTTCTTGAAAAACTGTTTTATTAGTGGCATTGACTTCAGCTAGAAGGGTGTCGGAGGTGCAAACTCTTATGGCTTCATCCCCCTTCTTGGACTTTCATAAGGACAGGGTGTCCTTGAGGACAAACTGTTCTTTTGTGCCAAAAGTGGTTAATGAGTTGTCCCTTAACCAGTCCATCATCCTTCTCCTCAAAACCCCAGTGAGAAGGTACTGGACTCTTTAGATGTACAGAGACAACTTAGATTTTATCTGGACAAGAATAAAGCTATCAGGAAATCTGATCAGCCTATTTGTGAACTTTCATCCCAGGGCTCTGTGTTTACCCGTTCCCAAGCAGACTATTTCTTCCTGGATTTCTAACACTATTTCTTTGTGTTACATACTCCATGGAAAGAGCATCTCTTCACCTGTAAAGGCCCATTCTACTAGAGCTGTGGCTTCCTCTAAGGCATTCTTCAGGGGCTTAAATAAAAACATCATCCTTGAAGCAGCCACCTGGTCTTCTACTCATACCTTTACCAAACTATACAAACTTGATGGCATCTCCAGATCCAGAGCCGTATTTGCTAAAGCCATTTTACATGGCTTCATTGAGAACTCCTTTGCTCCTTACACCTCCCTTCTTGAGCTTTGGCACTCTCCCTCAGGTTATGAATACTGCTGCAAGTGAATAGAAGGACATATAATAGTTGTGTAAAATCTTGCCATAACCATAGATGTCCTTTTCTTAACTGTTGCAGTATTCTATCCCTCCCTCCTTCCCCCCTGATCTGCTGTTTTGCTTGGATGTACTGACCATACAAATCCTTATTCTCTCATTCATCATGGGACATTCAGTTCTGAGGATGGTACATGAATACTTTGCTTTTATGGCCTACGTCTGACTGCAGCCTATGTGTGACGTACTGCGTACACTTGAGTAGTATAAGCCTTTTGTATACTGGCCAACATTGGGTCACCCTCTGACGAGAGATACCTCAGATTATGAATACTGCAGCAGTGAACAGAAGGAAGTCTATGGTTCTGGTAAGATTTTACACAACTACTCTTTCTTTCACACTGTAATGCTGGCGTCTAGCCTTGTGATACTTTTGCAGTATGTTGGTTTCTTAAAAATGATGCTTGCTTCATGTCTTGTGTTCCTTTTCCAAATATGAAACATACAGATAAAGTTTATGGTGATTAAGCTTGAAATGTTTTATCAACTTTTTATAGCTTCACTACAGGAGTTGAGCAAGTGCCAGCCAACTTTGTAAAAGTTTAAATGAAAGGCCACATAGCATAAGGATTATCTCAGGCAGCAAGCTCACTCTCTCACAGACATCCTGTCTTTATTCCATGTACAAAACTACATACAAATAATAACTTTGTCCAGGTGTCATGCACCCATTCAAACATTCATGAGATAGAATAGTGAGAAGAGTGGCCATAGTGATTAAATATAAAAAGATTGCAAATTGCCAGTCTTCTCATGAGCGACATCATGATATAGTGGGGACTGGGCATTTGCCCTTTCCCCACAGTATTGTGATCTCTGCTTTGATATATATAACTTGCAAAGGGTGTGAGGTGCAGGGACCTTGCGCTCCTCCATGCAAAATTTTAGTTTTTAAGCTTTTTTGTTTTTTGATTTGTTTTAAAGGTGTTCTAGAAGTTGGATTTCAAACACATTTGTTTGGGTACTTTGTACTCAGTGTTTTTTGCTTTGAGGAATCAATATAGAATCCTTTGTGCTATGTGTGATAACTGTTGCAATTTGATATTTATTGTTTATCTTTCAAATGTTTGTTATACAGTATCATTTTGTAGAATCATTGCATTGTAAATAGCGCAAACATCTGCATTTGTACTGTATTCACAAGTGTATCTTATACAAAAATTGTTCTAAAGCACCACTACAGTGTAAATAGCTCAAACTTCTGTGTTTGTGTTCTATTTGTAGCTAGTACTCCTTATCTGTACACATTATCACACTAACTGTATTATATAGAATATGAATACAGTTAAAACCAGTCCACCAACCTGTTCAAAAAATTTACTAAGATAATATATATATATATATATATATATATATATATATATATATATATATATATATATATGAGTCTAGGACGAATGCACATTTCACTGAAACTCAAATGACTGAACACAAATGACTGAAAGCACAATTCACTGAAAACTCAATTCACTGAAACACATTTCACTGAAAGTTATATATGGCCTTTTCCCCACTATAGTGCGACCCTGGAGTTAGTATATTTAGTAATGGTGTGTTGGGGGGCACTGACCCCACATCGGGGGTGTGGGGGGCATAGCCCCCACATATTTTAAGTATATATTATGTTCGGAAAAGAGTAATATTTTGGAATTGTAAGTATCCATGTATATAGTTCAAAATATTCAAAATATGTGGGGGGCTACACCCCTCCACACCCCCCTTACTATATATACTAACTCCATGGTTGCACTACAGTGGGGAAAAGGCCATATATAACTTTCAGTGAAATGTGTTTCAGTGAACTGAGTTTTCAGTGAATTGAGCTTTCAGTGAAAAGTGCACACTAATTTGACTTTCATTGAAATGTGCATTCAGTGAAATGTCCTAGACCCATATATATATATATATATATATATATATATATATATATATATATATATATATCTATATATATATATATATATATTTACATACACACACACACTTTATATATATATATATATATATATATATATATATATATATATATATATATATATATATATATATATATATATATATCTATATATATATATATATATATATATATATATATATATATATATATATATATATATATGGTCCCCTACAGAATTTTGAAGCTTAAAACTTCGAAATTCATATGATCGAAGATCATATAATCAAAGTTTTAAAACTTCGAAATCCTGAGCAGAGATCGGCATACAGCATGGAACGACAGATTTCCCTGTTCCTCGCTGTAGTGCGATCTTGGAGTTGGTATATTTAAGTAGCTGGGAGTGTGGGGGGTGCAGGGGGACTTGCCCCCTTCAAAACCATGTTTTGTGATGTGTTGACTGCTTTTTTGGGGAGGGGGTTCTTAATGTCGAAATTCTAAGATCTTGAGGTTCTGAGTTTGACATTCTGAACCTTGGGATTTTGGTATTTCGAAAATGAAGAAATGATCCAGGTATATATATATATAAATATATATATATATATATATATATATATATATATATATATGTACATATACATATATAAATATATGTATATGTATATATATATATATATATATATATATATATATATATATATATATATGCTTGTGTGTGTATGTATATATATATATATATATATATATATATATATATATATATATATATATATAGATAGATATATGGGTCCACTTCTTAATTTTGAAATATCACAATCTCGAGATTCATAATATCCAACCCAGAATCTCAAGGTTGTGATATCTCAAAATTAGGAAATAAAAAAAAAAAAGACGACACCTACTAAAACCATGTTTTTGCAGTGGGGGGGCGGGAGCCCCCCTGCACCTACCACACCCCATGCAACCTAAGTATACTAACTCTGAGATCATTGTACAGTGAAGAGAATGGTAATGTAATATATATATATATATATACACGCGCACACACACACACACAGATGTATGTGTGTGTGTGTGTGTGTTTGTGTATATATATATATATATATATATATATATATATGCATATGTGTGTGTGTGTGTATGTATGTATATATATATATATATATATATATATATAGAGAGAGAGACACACACACACACACACACACACACACACACACACACACACACACACATATTATGTGTGAAATTACTTTTAGAGTGGGCACAATGTTGACATCTGATGGTCAACACCATTTGGCCAAGAGAAACAGATGGTCAATATGTGCAAATGATTGGCTATTCCCAGACAGGGGAATATTCCCATTCTCTGGGGATTATGCAGTTGTGCAGTTAATATATATAATTAGCAGGGACTGTGGGGGGTTAGGGGTGTTTGCTCCCCTGCAAAAACACTTGCTGTATATTTAGCACACTCTGGGGTAATCCTGAAAGCATGAGCACTATGTATTGACATTCCATGTTTCAACATTAATATGTATGTCAATATACTGTTCATCTATGTTATGTGTGTTCAATGAGTAATTATACACACACACACACACACACACACACACACACACACACACACACACACACACACACACACACACACACACACATATATATATATATATATATGCACATAGATACTTGCATACATAAATGCACAAACCTATTTCTGTTTAGTGTTTTTTTCCTCATTATAGATGAGATTGGTTCAGAGCCTGTAGAAGCACTGCATAATTATCTTGTTTAGAAATGACAAGCAAGTTATAGTTGTGTTGTTGTTTTTAGATTCCTCAAGACCAGCATAGCTATGACCCAGCTCAGTCAGAGTTGCAGGAGATTACAACACTGTGTGTAAGTCCCTCTGAGGAGACCCTCCTTGCCAGCACAAATCAGAGCCAGCTATACAGCATCAGCTTTTCATCAGCAGAGATGGGAAAGGTAAAACCATGCTTGTTGCTTCCTGTTTTATTTTGCTGTGAATGCATTATCAGCTTGGAGCTTATATCTTATGTTGAATCATGTTGCTTTTAATGGATGTGAATTGTACTTTTCTTAAAAAAATATATGTATGTATCTGTATGTGTGCTCATGTATGTGCGTTTATGGTTTTATATATCATTGTCGTCATCATCATCAACTCCCCTTTTTCCATTTTTCTAAATGGGGTCAGGGTATTGTGTTAACTGTCGCTATTTCAGTGCTATGCTCCTACCTTCTTTGACACTCATGACTGAGTGTTATAGATCTTCCCTCACACAATCCATCCACCTGTTTCCTCGAGGTCCTCGTTTCTTCTTACTTTCTTCCTGTCTCCTTTCTCATATCTTCTGTATATATTTATATATACATTTTGTGTGTGTGTGTGTGTGTGTGTGTGTGTGTGTGTGTGTGTGTGTGTGTGTGTGTGTGTGTGTGCAAGACAGATGTCAAAGTATTTTAATATTTTCTACCATAGAATGGGTGCTAAGTATTTATTTGTTTTATTTGATTTGAGTTGTAAACTGATCGGGTCATTTCATTGTGTTTGCAAAGGCTTTTTATGAGAGATGCTGGAGACAAGTATAGAAAACATAGCCTAAACAAGTGTCACAATACAAAAAAATATAGTAGCAGCATAAAACAAGTGCAGTTATTGTCAAATTTTAAACAGAGTTAAGCAGCACACAACAATCCTCCTCCATCTGCACATTTAGAGCAGCTATGAGAAATCAGTAGGAAGGGCTTTTTCACTAAAGAAGTGGGTGTGGGGTACTTCACAATTTGAGAAGGCCTGTTACTTGAGTGCTTAGAAATTATATCTCATATGTTCTATTTTTGTCTTTTGAAGATATTTAGGGTTGAGGAGTATTGTGCATAAGTAAGCATTTGAGGAAGTAAGAGGTAAGTAACCAAAGCATCAAAAGCTAGTTATGTTGAAGATCTTACGGACAAAAATGTGCATAAACAGAGTTTGCATGAAGAAATCTGAAGGGCATAACATATATGATAATGTAGGAATGTGAGAGGCAAACAGATCTGCAAGGGGTAGCTGGGAATAGTAATTGTTTAGATCAGTCAGGAAAATATAGTGAGATTAGTCAAGTATTGTTTTTCTGTACCTGTGTGAACCTTTTTATCTGCGTTATTTTTAATATTTCCTGTGATTGAAACTCTGGTGTTTATTCTAAATAGATAGTTAGTATTTTCATGCTCTTTTATTATTTGTTATTAAATGTATTTAAACTTTTCATTGTAGCTGATCTTTTAGAGAATATTTTAACCTTTGAGAGTACTTACATTTATCTGGTGATACTGTGGCCACTCCTGAAAGCCTTACTGCATTGGTCAAACACTACCATTTGTATTAGTATTAATTTTACTCAATATAATTGGGTACCCTTGTAAGAGCCTTAGAGTAGCTGGCTTTGGAGTGTTCTGGTGGTAGTACCTACCTTATAGTCTGAGCAGAGGGGGCATAGTTGGTGAGTCTGTGCCAGCCTTTTCCAGGTATGTGTGTGTTTGTGTGTGAGTGCGTGTGTGTGTGCATGTCTGCCTGTATGTGTGCGTGTCTGCCCGTATGTGTGTGTGTCTGCCCATATGTGTGTGTGTCTGCCTGTATGTGTGCGTGTCTGCCTGTATGCGTGCGTGTGCGTGCGTGTGTGTGTGTGTGTGTGTGTGTGTGTGTGTGTGTGTGTGTGTGTGTGTGTGTGTGTGTGAAAATCAAATCTTAGAGTGTATGTGTTAGCTACTTGGAGCAAGAACTCAGAGCACTGGTGTACAGCGAAGGTGGTGGAGGACTTGGCTTGGAACACTCGCCTGAGGACTCAACTCTACGGCTGTGTCAGTGGGAAGTCTTATTTGGGGCCCTGGATTGAGACAGGGAAATCCAGCCCCAGGACGGGTGTGTGTTTCCTGTGTGCTCTTAAGGGAAATTGTGCTTGGTGCAGAGAGGTGCATCTGGAAATACTGTGTGTATCTATTTTTGTTCCAAGTGAACGTCCCTCAGTGGTGAGGATTCAGGTTGCTTGATTACTGGCCCAGAGCAGGGATGTCGCAGTAATATTTTTTGTTTGATGATATTTTTCTTTTATGGTATTTTACAATGGCTAAACTGAATGAATTTTAATGAATAAAATAACTGTTATTTTTTTAAAGTTCTGTGATCAGTTGAAGTATTGATGAGATTAACTATTTGGGTATAACTGTTAATGCCTTCAAAAATAACTTTTTACAAAGTTTTTTAAGAACTTTTTAAGAACTTAATTAGAGGAAATAAGTATTTAGATGTTATGAACATGCATCCACATCTCTTACTAAGAAACTTGTTAAGAGTCAGTTTACAATAACCTCCAGACCTATCACTAAAGATGATGATTTTTTTATGAAATATGACATGACAAAAACATTTTATGGAAAATTATCCTTCAACATATTGATCAAATGTTGTAAGTTACAGGAAGGAGAAAATGCATTTATGTCCTATTACTACCATTGTTAGTGGCAACCCCATTGTGAATAAGGAAGAATTTGGGAGTATTCCTTTTTCTATTGCATTCTCTCATGATTGCTAAGCAGTTAAAACAATGTTATAAAGTATTAGCATTTACTTAGGCCTAATGAAATATAAATCAAATAGTGGCAAATGCCCCATTTTTGTTGATAGAGCTTTTAATTTGAGAAATATGTTTGAAAAAGAAGATTAAAAATACAAAGAGGACCAGACCCACAAAATCACTTTTCCATGGCTTGGAAGAGAACAATGTAAATATATGGCTGGCAGTCCAGTGTTTATAACAATGTTATGGATAAAAACATTGAGGCAGATTGCAGATATACTTGTGAAACTAAACAAGTTGTATATCATGCACAATGATTGTCATGTAATCTGTTTTGTATAGGAAAAACAACCAGTTCAAAGAGTGTTTGAACATTTAAGAGATAGGACAAAGAATAAGAATTTAGCCAGTGTTTTATTTAAACAATTTTAAAACTGTCATAATTTTAAGAAAATCACTTTCTTTATACTGTATTAAGTCACAGTTGATATTTTGAATGGGGGTGTGTGAGTGACTCTAACACCTTATTACAAATGTATAGATTTGTGTGGCAGATTCATTTTAATGCTTTTGGGTCACTGGGCTCAATGAAGCAGCTAAGACTGGGTGTTTTTAAATGACAGACTATTATGATACCAATGAATTTTGTAATTGTATTTGTTGTGTTTTTGAAGAGATTATCTAATGGTAAGTTTGAATTAAGTGTCACATCATACTCATCATCTATTTGCGGCTGTTAGGGGTCGCCATAGTGGATCATCTGTTTCCATTTCATCCTGTCCTCTGCATCTTGCTCTGTCACACCAACCACCTGCATGTCCTCTCTTACCACATCTATAAACCTTATCTTAGGCCTTCCTCTTTTCCTGTTACGTGGTAGCTTCATCCTTAGCATCTTTTTCCCAATATACTCAGCATCCCATCTCAGCACATGTCCAAACCAACGTAATCTTGCCTCTGTTTGTCTCCAAACCTTCCAACCTGGGCTGACCCTCTAATATACTTATTCCTAATCCTGTCCACCCTCATCACACCCAGTGCAAATCTTAACATCTTTAACTGTGCCACATCCAGCTCAAACTCCTGCCTTTTTGTCAATGCCACTGTCTCCAACCCATATAACATAGCTGGTCTCACTACCCTCTTGTAGACCTTACCTTTCACTCTTACTGGTACTCATCTGTCACAAATCACTCCTGACACTCTTCTCCACCCACTCCATCCTGCCTGTACTCTCTTCTTCACCTCTCTTCCACACTCACCATTACTCTGAACTATTGATCCAAAGTATTTAAACTCATCCACCTTTGCCACCTCTACTCCTTGCATCCTCACCATTCCTCTATCCTCCCTCTCATTCACACACATATATTCTGTCTTAGTCCTGCTGACCTACATTCCTCTTCTCTCTAGAGCATATCTCCATCTTTCCAGGGTCTCCTCCACCTGTTCCCTATTCTCACTATAGATCACAATGTCATCTGCAAACGTCATAGTCCACGGGGACTTGTGGCTAATCTCATCTGTCAACCTGTCCATCGCCATTGCAAATAAGAAAGGGCTCAGAGCTGATCCTTGATGTAATCCCACCTCCACCTTAAACGTATCGTCACTCCCACCGCAGACCTCACCGCTGTCACACTACCCTCGTATATATCGGGTTTATATTGCCAAAGCAAAAAACCCTATGCGCGAATACCAAAACATCGACCCCTATACAGCGAAAATCCCGAATGCACTAAACCGTGAAAAAAAATATCGAACTGTCACAGTCGACCAACCCCACCACTCGCTACATACTACCTACCCAAACAAAATAAATAAACCACATACATACACTAACCAAACCCTACTTCTAACCTAAACTAAAGCACCAAAACCCTACCTCCAACACTACACTAAACCCCACAAACACAGCTATCTATGCACTCTCCTTAAGCCCTCCCTAACCCTAAGGTCCGTAACTACCGCACACTTCCCCTACACACATACACCCAAACAAAATAAATAAAACACATACATACATTTAAAAAAAACCCTACCTCCAACACTATACTAAACCCCACATACACAACTAACTATGCACTATCCTTAACCCCTCCCTAACCCTAAGGTCCGTAACTACCACACACTTCCCCTACACACATACACCCAAACAAAATAAATAAAACACATACATACATTTAAAAAACACCTACTTCTAACTCTACAGTAACTCTTACATACATTACCTATCTATGCACTTACCTTAACCCAAATCCTAACACTAAATTCCTATCTATCAAACACTTTCCTTACGGAGCTATACCACAGACAGGCCAACCAAAACAAATCGACATTTCGAACTTCGCGGTTTTGAACATTTGCGGTTTACGTACTTCGCGCAATACGGATCGACGTCTTCATATTCGCCTAAAGGAATCTTCGCTCTCGTAATAAGAAACCGTACATATCCTGTACCACTCTTACATACTTCTCTGACACTCCCGACTTCCTCATACAATACCACAACTCCTCTCTAGGCACCCTGTCATATGCTTTCTCTAAGTCTACGAAAACACAATGCAACTCCTTCTGATCTTCTCTGTACTTCTACATCAACACTCTCAGAGCAAACATCGCATCTGTAGTGCTCTTTCCCGGCATGAAACCATACTGCTGATCAATAATCATCACGTCCTTCTTAACCAAGCTTTCACTGCTCTTTCCCATAACTTCATGCTGTGACTGATCAATTTAATCCCTCTGTCATTACTACAGCTCTGCACATCACCCACATCACCACCCACATCATACTATTCTACCTATTTAAACCTGACTGGTATATTATTATGTTGTTTGATAAAGTTGTATGTTATAATGAATGAAAGCACTAACAATATTTTAATAAAAATGTACAGCATGGTATATCTTATATGTTTTCTTCATTTATGAGTTTTGGACTGTTTAACATGAGTAGCCAAATTTTGGATTTGATTATTTCTGCTTTTTATGTTTTACATAGCACTAAATGCAGATGTACTGTTCTTGCCGGCATATTAGACAGTGAGTTTGCCACGGAGCAGAATTGTTAACCTGTTTGCAACCTAGACATCTTATGCATACTGTTCTAGAATCTGGTGGGTGTTTTAACAGCCTGGGCTAGTTACTGACACTGGGATGAAGCTGTTAGATGAAGAAGTTTGTTTTTACTTTTATAATATAATGTGTCTGATGTGCTTTGTCTTGAGATTTTGGAATGGTATCATATAAATGATGACCCTAAGTTAGTTGAAAAAGATGTGTGTCCTTTTTCAAAAAGTGATGCTGTATTTTAGTAGTGAGAAAAACGTTGAAGATTCTGGCTGCAGATCAGATCTCTGCTGCAAGAATATAATTGTATGAGGGATATCAGCCGTCAAACAAATGTTAATCGCCAACCAGTTCTTTCTCAGTAATTAAACTTCTCCTTTGTTACAAAGAACTGTAATCTTGAATCATGGTTTTAAGGGGAGCCCAGCTATAAAAACTAATTTTTTTGCTACCCAAAGTAAGCCATCAGTCTACTGTTATTTGGTAGTTCACTTCTTCACCAGTCCTGCCAGAGCTACTTGATCATGGTGGTCAATACGTATTTCACTAAAGTTGCTAACAAATGCTTTTATGGGCATCATATCCCAACTAAAGTGTCCTTTAGTTAGTGTTTATTTTGTTTAGGGGAAGGCAACGTTACTCAAGACAGTGAATTTTACATTAAGTTTAGCAGTCAAACTTTGTTCAGAAGATCTTCTGTTACTCAGTCTATGCTGACAAAAGATTATAGTCTTTAGCTTTTACTTCTGCTTCTCCTTTACATTTCTTCAAGAAAGATGCTTATTTTTAAGATAAAGTATTTGATAAAACTGTGAAATCTTTGGTAAACTAACACAAAATAAGTAAATGAGTAGTTAAGTAATTAATAAATAACTAAATAATTGGACAAATAAATAAAGAATCTGAGTTGTCAAAACAAAGAAAAATTAAAAACATTGAGCATGTCATATCCTATTCATTCAGTCTGTCTAATCCGACATATGAGTCTTTTGAGCCCCAGCTGTGATCCAGTCCAACCGATTTAATAGTCTTTACTATAATATTACATGATAAAATCAGTACAAAATGAATAATAAAATAATTTGATTTGTTAAATTTGTTAGGTGATCCTAAGTGGCAAATAAGGTTAAATGCCACTAGTTATCCTGGAATTAATGACCATATTAGTTTAACCCCATTACTAAAGTTAAGATATATACTGGGCTAAAATTTCTGCCATAAAATTTGTTTTTATCTATACATTTTGTAACTTATATTGTTGGATTAACAAATCAAATTATTTTATTATTCATTTTGTACTGATTTTATCTTACATATTTTTATATGTTTTTTTTTTTTTTATGTAATATTATAGTATGTTTTTATTCATGGTTTTAGCTTATATATGTTTTTAGATATATGTATGGTCTGATGGGTAGTAATTAATCAATTAACCTGGGAGTGTTATAAAGGAAGTGGTTTCAGTATGATGTGTTAGTTCTGATGAAGTCTGTATAAGTTCAAGTTCTTCAGTTTATCTGGATTTTTGTTTGGCATCATGGAATCTTCAGACATCATGGAGCTACTACTCAAAATTAATGAACAATTGTCTGAGCATCAAATCAAAACTTTAGTGGAGCAACAACAGGCATCATCCCTTGGCTCCCCCCAAAATTTGGGTAGTCTAGGTAATCTGGGCTTACCATTAACACAGCCTACTCCCACAACAAGTAATAAGTCTGTTAATATGCCAATGAACATGTCAATGTACAGACGAGAAATGTTTTAGCAGCTAGTGGTTTTATGGAAAATCATTTGGATAAAATGCAGTGGAAAAATCTAAAATTTGATTTTCAGAATGGTTCAAATAGTCATAAAACAGGCTCAAAAGTTAACCTGACTTTAGTAGAACAATTAAAAAGTTTTGAAAAGAAATTGCATACTATGAAAAAGCTCCAGTTAGAAAATGGATATTTGAGTAGAAATATTGAACTAGAACTAGTGCCTCGGGGACTAAGATTATGGAGATATCCAAATGGTATTTCTGGGAACGAGGCAATGATCCAGGAAGTACATAGCTTTTGATCAAACAGGGTTGGAGTTAATGAGAATAATGATAAAATACAATGGTTATAGCTCGTTTAATGAATGAATTGGAGCAGGACAATGACACTATACTAAGTGATTTGAATTTCAAGCATTATTTAACCAATTATCAAAACATTTCACATACAGTTGAAAATGACTGTTATACTGTATTTATCATAATCAGAGGGTGTATCCCTTACATGGAATCAGCAACTGGTAATCTAAATGAAAAGAAAGGGAAATTATGTCATCATATGGAAGAGGCTCTGAGAATTACTCACAATGGATGAGAGAGGAGACTGAGAGACACGTGGACCAGGAGCCAGACCTAAGAAATGGGGTCCGGATTTTGCCAGGACTGGAAATAGAGAACATCAAGTGTGGGTGGTAGAATTGAAGATAAACTACGGTTAGGGAACATTGGCGAGTTAGCAGAATTTCAACCCATGGAGGTATTAACAGTAGTAATGGATGCTGAAGGGGTGGATGGAAAATGACTGATTCGTTATTACATGTAAGTATTTACCAGACTGTAGATACCACAATTCATGATGGTTTAGATGTAATGGTTTTATCTGGATCAAATTATTGTGATGCAAACAATTGTGTGACTATTAATGGAACAAATGAAGTTTATTTAAACAGTGAAACAAATTTTTAAGCCTGAGACGTAGTAATTACTGATCTGCATTTAGTAAATAATAAGGCTGGATTGCTATTTAATAGCAATACTGATATGAATAATGTTATAAACGTTTTAGAAGACAGCGAGAATAATTTAGACATTAGCGGGTTAATTGATTTAATACAAGATTATGTTACAGGCCCTAGTGAACCCATTATTATATTTAATTAACATGGGGATTTTAAAGTGTACAATTATTCTAGTAAGTCAATAGAGGTTAAACACGCTGAATTATTATCTAAAGGATTTACCTTTATTCCTGGTAGGAAAGGTAATATTACTTTATTGACTTAAAGTACTTAACTAGGAAAATGAATATTAAAATGAGTTTTTTACAGGATGGACACATAAATGCTAGTGTTCTAAAGAGACCTAGCAAATTTAATCCTATCACAAATAATACAGTGATGATGTTTGAGAAGGCCTGTGAGTTAGAAATGCGGGAATACTTCAAAGGCAATATGAATAACAAAGTGAAAAATGTGTATAGTAATTTGACTGATGATGAAGTTGTACTGCTTAATGAGCTTATCACAAATAAGGACATTCGTTTTATGAAGCCCGACAAGGGCAATGGAATAGTGATTATGGATAAAAATGACTACTCAGACTATATGTTTAGGATGTACACAAAACACACAAAACCAGGCAAAAATCTGTGCAGACTCCAAAGAAAAAATTCCACACTCTTCTCCAAATGAACTTCCTCAGAAACATTATTTACTTTAAAACAATTGTTTAAATACTATTTCCACAGGAAATGATGTCATTTAATCACAAAATATATTAATTCACAATTATTAAATACTTATAAAATTGTTTCTTTTAAAAAAAAATTAATTAAATATTAAATTTTGTTCTTATTTTGTCTCAAGACTTATCTTGTACAAAGTTTTTTCAAAAAACTGTATTAATTAATGTTGGTTTCTTGTCTCATTTGATCAAAGTTTTTATGTATTATATCTATGTGTTCTACTTATATTTGTCAGAAGTCCAACTATCTATATAGTAAAAAACACTTTAGATTTATCATTTCATTTAGGCCTGGTGTTTGATAAAAATAGAAAGAGAAGCTATACCACTTAGAAAAGGAGTAGCAAAACCTATTCTTTACTCAGAAGAAATATTAACAGGAGCACCAGTGGTTTGTAAGAATGCTAGCACTATGGATAAACAAGTGGAAGAATTTGTACCTATAGTCAATGAAATGTGGAACATCAAGTCTATCATTGAAAACAACTGGAAAGTTATCATGGGTGTAACAAACCTAGATTTACATATAAAGACAACCAATTTAAAACAACTGTTAGAATTGGGTAAAATGGTTGTACAAATAAGAAAGGGACATTAACACTTCATTTGTTACAGTTGAACATATGAATTACACTTTTGGGCCAATGAATATTATAACTGTAACAGTGAATTAGTAGTGTATCTTTTCATTTTAGATAGAATAAAAAGAACTTTTTCAGGAGATTTAAACAATCATTTAGAATGATCAAACACCAGGCCTAAATGAAATGATAAATCTAAAGTGTTTTTTACTATATAGATAGTTGGACTTCTGACAAATATAAGTAGAACACATAGATATAATACATAAAAAACTGATCAAATGAGACAAGAAACCAACATTAATTAATACAGTTTTTTGAAAAAACTTTGTACAAGATAAGTCTTGAAAGTAAGTAAAAGACAAAATAAGAACAAAATTTAATATTTAATTAATTTTTTTTATATTTTGTGATTAAATGACATCATTTCCTATGGAAATAGTATTTAAACAATTGTTTTAAAGTAAATAATGTTTGAATGAAAAGCTTAAATCCTATTTGTGCCTGGTTTTGTGTGTTATATGTTTATATGAAGAAATAACTTTAAATGAAATTCATGTGGCCTATTCAAAGATCGACCTGATGCTAAAGGATATGCTTTATCATGGACAAATCAATTAAATGGATTTTGAGTATTTGGTGAATAATTTTGGTCTGACTGATGTTTCTTTCAGACCGATTGTGGATGGTAAAAGGAATAAAACTTGCTTTATAAGTAAATATTTAGATTTTCATCTAAAATGTTCAATTACATTACTAAGGACTCATGGAATTTTTTATCCCAACTAAATGATGTGAGAATAGGCCCTTCAACTATTTTACTTACTATTGATGTTTGTAATTTATATTCAGTGATTCCTAATAGTATTGGGCTAGAATGGTTGGAGAATCAGCTAGATAAGATAGGGTCATTTGATCAGGATCAAATAAATGTTTTTGTATCCCTTATGGACATGGTATTAAACAACAATTTTTTTTTTTGAGGGCAGCTACTATAAGCAGGCTACTGAGTAGCTTATGTTATGTCCTATTGGGAACAAGAATATGTGTTTCAAAGTGATTTTAATAAATTCATCCAGAAATATATGCATTTTGGATGATATTTTTATAATTTGGGATGGTGACATTCAGAGGTTGGAAGCATTCCTGGAATATATTAACAGTTTTTTAAAATTTACCTTTGTTTATAGTTATACTGAAATAAATTATTTAGATGTCCATTTGACAGTTGATAATGATAAAAGGAGTCTTATATCAAATATTTATAGTTATTTGGAATATCAGAGCTGGCACCTGACACCCCAGAAAAGGGCTATAATTAAAGGGCAGATGGTCAGGGCTGCCAGAATGGTTAATAACTACTTAAATTTTGAAAAGGAACTAGATTTTATTACAGGAATGTTTTGAAAAAGAGTTACCCCCGACCCTGGTACAAGCTATTAAGGTGGAGATTATAGATAAAATAAAGGGAGGGATTTATCAGCCCATATTAAAAAATGGTACAGACATAGGTGAGTTGTTGGTTGAATTTGAAGTGAAAAAGGAAAATAAAATCAAGGAAGGTTTGTTTTTTATAACCACATATAATTGTGACACGGAATCTATGATGAGGATAATACAGAGGAATTGGGATTTATTGAAATTAGATACTAGTGTATATAGTAAATTAAGGGCCTCTCCTATTAATGTATATAGAAAGGATAGATCTTTTAAAAACTTATTAGAGGGTAGTAAGCTAAAACTGACATCTAGGTCTTGTATGGCAGATGTAATAAATGCAAGTATATTCTTACATCAGGAAATAGGATTAAATTAGGGAAAGAAATTATATTTATTAGTAGACAAAATACTAATGCACTGGCAAGACATATTAAGATAAATATTTGTATTATTCAGCAAGTTATTAAGGATAATCAAGGCATATATTGGATGTCCATTTAGATATTAGTGAAACTAGTTAAATGCCACTAGTTATCCTGGAATTAATGACATATTAGTTTTAGCCCCATTACTAAAAAGTTAAGATATATACTGCAAAAAAATTTCTGCCAAAAAATTTTTTTTTATCTTATCTTTTGTAACTTATATTGTTGGATTAACAAATCAAATTATTTTATTATTCATTTTGTACTGATTTTATCTTACATATTTTTATATGTTTTTTTTTTATGTAATATTATAGTATGTTTTTATTCATGGTTTTAACTTATATATGTTTTTAGGTATATGTATGGTCTGATGGGTATGTGTCTTTAATTTTGTGGGAGTGTAATTAATCAATTAACCTGGGAGTGTTATAAAAAGTGGTTTCAGTATGATGTGTTAGTTCTGATGAAGTCTGTATAAGTTCTTTTGTTTGCCAACCGATTTAATGCTCCAGCCTCAAGCCCTTACCCCAATTTTAGTTCCATAATGTCCTGCTCCTCCCTCACTCACTCATATCTTATTTGCTGCCTCTTGGAGTAACAAAGCGGATCTCTGCAAATAAGTGCTGCACCTCTTATTTGTGGTTCAGAGTTAAGTAAAGTAGTTATTTGCAGTCCTTTGACCTTGTTGTACAAAAGTTTATATTTGAAAACAGTTTAAGGTAGTGTATTGCTTATTTTTGTTTAGGTATTGGAGTACTTCTTTCTGTCCTTCCTCTTGTGGTCTTACATTATATGTTACTTTTGTTTTAAGTTCATAGGTTGTTACTAGGCTAAAGACCACTAGGGCTCTTACAAGCCTAGCCGCGCACTATTAACCATTTTGAGTCCTGAGTATTATGGTGGGTGTCTATATGGGAGGAGGGGCATGATAGTAGGGAGGTAACTAAGGATTTGTGGGGGGAGTTATTTAGGATAATACTTTTCTTATTGACAGCCTCTGTCCATAAGGGCATGGGGGTCAGCTTTGGGGTAAATTTATGATTTCCCATCCAGTTGTCAAGGTTTCATTTGAAAAGGGTCAGGGATGGGGAGCTTATTCCATAGCGCAAGGATCCTTTGAGACACATATCTGTGTCTCCAGCATGTTCTGTTTATGTCATAAGTAAAGTTCAGATCCCTGGATCTAGTGTTTTATGGTGCTATTTGTTTTGCACATGTGCAATATGTCCATCAGGGCTTAGACTGAGAAAGCCCTATCAGCCAAACAAAGTTCCCTCTCAGCAGCCTATAGGAGAATGAATATAGAGACAGAGATAGAGCATTTAGACGATCGGTGTAGGACAGAGTATTCATGCCTTGAATTCTCCTGGTGAGAAATCTTTGTGGGAGTTCCAGCTGTTGTAAGTCTGTGGTTGGTTACATGCCAAAACAGGCATTGTACTCAATGGTAGGTCTGATAAGGGCTGAGTAGAGTGGTACTATAACTTCTTTGGACCTGGATGCCAGATCCTTACCTATAATGATTTTCTTACTATCTTAGCTGCATGTTGATGAAAGGCAGATTGCTGTCTATGTATGTTCCTCGATCCCTTACTACTGGGTCAAATCTTAGGGCTGTTTTATCAATGGAGTAATTAATTTGGGTTGACAGTTTCCCAAAGGCATGATGATGTATTTTTGACACTGAGTTTTAGGCCATGGCTTTGGCACCAGTTATTTGTCTGTGTCAAACACTCTTGCAAGATGTTGGTGTATTGGGGGGAATCTGTAATGGTTCTCACTTTACAGTCATCTGTGAACTTGGTGGGCCAGAGGACTTGAACATTACCCTTGACTTTTGAGAAGTAGATGCCAAACAGGAGCGGGCCCAGCATGGAGTCCTGCTGTACTTCACTAGTGACCAATCCTGATTTTTTGAGTGCTGTCTTTATGCCAGCCAGCAATCCAGTGAGATATGTAGCGATTTATGCCTAGCTCAGACAGCCTGTTAACAATGTCTGAGAGGAGTATTGTATTGAATGCCTTGAACAGGTCAAGTAACGTAGTACGCATGGGTTTACCCTCATTCATTACCTTGGTGACCCTCGCAAAGAAGTCTGCCAGCTTAAGTAGGGATTACATTCCCTAAACAAAGCCAAATTGGGATGGGTCTAGTATCTTTACGTTACCAATGTCATTGCTTATCATTTCCATGATAATTCATTCCATGGCTTTGTAGACAGATTTGCAGTTACCTGTGTCAGTTAATGGTCCGCCATTGTGGAAGGGAATGACTATTGCAGTCCTCCTTTCACTAGAACATATCCTGTTCAAGGCTGTAGTTGAAGAGTGCCTGAAGTGGTGCTGATAGGTCTGTTTAGGAGGCAACCAGGAATGTTGTTGGGACCCATGGATGCAGTGTTCTTGCCTTTAGTGGGTGCTGCCAGAACCTGGTACCTGCTAATAGTTGGGGGTAGTATGTTGGAGGGGATTTTAGCTGGCTGAACTGGGAAGGAGTCGGGGGTGAAGTCGAAGATGAATTTATCTTCCAAAAGATTTGCTATGTTACCCTGATTGGTGAAGGTGGTACCATTCACTACCAGTTCAGCATACTGCTGTGTGTTACTTCTAAGGTTCCAGACATAGCTGAGGAAGGCCTTGTGATTGTCCTTAGCCTGTGAGGCTAACTTGGTCTCGTAGTTTGCCTCATTGGACTTAATTAGACATGTTAGGTCTTATTTATGGTTAATTCAGTAAGATAGCATTTGTCTTTAATGGAGTTGGTCTTCATGATTTTGGCTATGAGTTTTCTTCTTTTATTATATACCCTGTTTAGGTGAGAATTTCACCAGTAGGGTTTGTTTTGGGTTTAGTTCTGGTAGGTACCACAGCCTCTATGCAGCCATTCACATATTTGTATAGGGACTCTGATGAATTCTGCAGAGGAAGCTGTGGTCTCAGGGTTAGAGGGAGCTTTGAATTTTGACAGACTGTCACTTAATAGGATGTAGTTTGCCTGAGAATAATTTCTAATTTTTACTGGTTTAGCTGGGCTTTTTGGGATGATTTTTTATTTCAAAGGACACAGCTTTGTATGCAACCTCACTAGTGAGGACATGACATGGGGGTGGGGGTGAGGGATGCAATGCTCTCCCAAGTTGATGAGTACCTAATCCAGTATGCTTGATCCTGTGGTTGGAGTGTTCACTGCCTTTTCCAGGGTGTTTGCATTAATAAAGTCCAAGAAGCATTGTGCCTGTGAGTCTGATGCAGTGTAAGCTTCCATGTCTATACAGGGGTAGTTAACTCACCCATGAATAGAGTGTTTGGTTGGAAAGTGAGTGTCTTTAGTAGGTTTAGGTAAGAGTCATGAGACTACAGGGGCAAAGATGGTGACCTGTAGCTAGCCATGACATGGTGAAGGACTTTATCTATGGTTGTTTGCTCATGGATGAGCTCCATGGTATCATCCCTGTTCACCCAAACCAGAGGTATGTTTGTTGCTAACGTAGATTGAGACACTTCCACCTTTGGCCTCAGTTTGTGATGTTGTTGATCTAAATGTGTGGAAGGATAGGTAGCCTTGCATTGCCAGAGTACTAAAAGTCTCAGTCATGGCACAGATGTCTAAATTCGCTAGACTGAGGTGGGCTTGAAGGGTGTTTTTTTTTTTTTTGTTAGGGTCCTAGCATTCAGTAGTAATACCTTATGATTGCTTGGAGACTTTTTTCACTGTGCTGGTAGTTTTGTCTTTTTGGCACTGCCTAAAAATACTCTAAGATGTGGATAAAATTTTAGCCAATATCCAAAAACCCATGGGGACAGGTGTAGCCAATCCTTGATAAAGCAACATGGTCTGTTGACCATGTCCTCCCATGCTGACAGATATTGGATCCCGTGGAGTGACACCAGAAACTAAGCAAATTATTAAAATCAATCATTTTATGTTCACACTGTAGCATCATCCTTGGTGAAAGTAGAATGCTACTCATTGCAAGGCTTGTACCTATCTGTGACACATATTCCAAGAGATCCATTATGTCTCTTTTCATATAGTCCAGTGAGGTATGTCTTGAGTCACTTACACCCACATGGACTATGATAGAATCATATTGATACCTGGGGTGCAGGAACTTGAGTGTGTGCATGATATTGTGGATCCTGGCTCCAGATAGGTAACTAATAGATGTTAAGTTGTCTATCTCGCCTTCATTCTTGCTGGTTGGGTTCGGAGCCGATCCTCGGCTCCGACTCGGCCATCTTCAAAAGCTCGAGAGCTGTTTACCGGCTTGAGGCCTCCCCATATCCCATGATGCCTGGTGCTAGAAACCCAGATCTCGTTTGCCGCTTCTGCTGCGAGGTTGTCTTACTGGCTCAGGTCATATATTTTCATTGTTTTATCTGTTTTTTGACAAAAATTATTAGGGTTTTTAGTGTAGTTTGTTAGTTGTAGTTACAATTTTTCTATAGGATATCTTTGTTTACCTGAATTACCCTCCCCTTCAGAAAACTTGTTTTATTTAGAGAGTTCCCCCCCCCCAATCTCTTCCTTAAGTAGCCGTTTAAGTTAGAGGCTAACCTTTTAAAAAAAAAAAAAAAATTAGTATTTACCTAGTTTAGTCTTTCTTGTTTGTTGGTAGCATAGGATATTGTGTCTATTTCTTGGCTGTTTTTTTGAGTGTAGTAACTCGTGTGTGTGATAGTTATTATATCTTAAATTTTTTGTGTATTGTGTTTGGTGTTTCTTCCTTAGGTATTTTCAAGGATACCAAGGTGTCCGGATTCAAGAAGTGTGACTCATGCTGTCAGAAGATGTCTCTGACAGATGGTCACACTTCTTGTGTCTATTGTCTGGGCGCTGTGCACCTGCAGGACTCTTGTTCGGTTTGCCATGCTTTCAGCCCAAGAGTCCTGCAGGAACGTAGGAATAAGTTAATCCTACGGGGTTTACTTAGGCCCCAGGATTCACTGGCTAAGGCTCAGCCTGTGAAGTCCTCCAAGCCACCTAAATCTTTGGCTCCCAGTTCGGAGCCGTCGTTGGGTGAAGTTACTCCTTCTGCCTCGGTTCTGGCCAGAACCGATGTGCCTGCCTCTCAGTCAGTTCTGGCACGCACTTCGGAGCCATCGGGGAGTTGAAAGAGATCCAGGTCTCCCTCCCTGGAGTTGATACGTTTGGCTCCAAGGTCTCCTTTGCTCCAATTGGAGGGCAGTCATCGGTCCTCCCACCCTTCTCGGTCATCAAGGCTTTCAGATCACGACTTGGAGAGAGTGGTCAGTAGGCTGTTGAAATCGCAGGCCCTAGCAAAAATGTTGTCCAGCCCCCCTCATCAGGGTTCGGCTCCATCCATGTCTGCAGTTATTCCTCCTCCGACTCCTCCCTTGAGTTTGGAGCTAGAGTTCGTTGGGGTTCGAATCGTGGAACCGTCGGCACCGATACCTTCTCCTTCAGTTCCGTCGTCGGCTCATATCACTTCCTTGGTACCGTCCTTGGAGGGATCTGGGCACCGAGACTCCCTCGTCTGCTCCGAGGGGGCGAGTGGCATCAGACCCTTGTCCGACCCCGTTCTCCCCCTCGGAGCTTCGGCGCAGGTGAGCTCGGCTCCTACATTGGCTTCGGAGCCGTCCCGCTCGGTGTGGAGAGGGATTCCGATCTCTTCGGATCTAGAGCCTTCTCGGCATCTGAGCAGGGGCGCCTTCAAGGTCATGAGGAGTGTTCTGGCCCCTGAGTCAGCCCCACGATCATCCCCATCGGCTCCTCCCCCCTGCCTCTGCCCCTCCCTCCAGACCCCAAGCATGGGGAACCAACGCTCAGGACACCCTTTTTGTGTGTATCTTCCTCTTCCGAGGCCTCCATGACATTAGAGCCATCTCATAAGAGAAAGAGAGAGGAGAGGAGGTGATCACCCTGACCCCTGAGTCTGCCAGACAGAAGGGTGCCTCTGAAGATGTCTCCCTTCTCAGACATCCTTGAGATGCTTAGGGGGAGGGGGTGAGACTACCCCTGAGCCCTTCCGAGAGGATGAGTCGGTTCCTGATGCTTTTGGATCCCGACCTCTCTCCTGGGTCTGTCCACCTTCAAACCCACTGATGTGTGGTGGTTTCGGAAGACGCGTGGTCTCCTCAGACACAGTGGTGGAACCCCTCTTGAGAAGACCCTGGACTTATAACTGCACCGCAGGATAACAGCGGTGTTCCTTCCGAGATGAGTACTGTATTCCTGGTGGTCAGCTTTTCCATGAGGTCTCTGAATTATTTGTGCCACTTTTACCTGCGCCTTCAAATCTCTCTCCTAGCTTGGCTTGGAGAATCCTCCCAAGATCCAGGGGGCCCAGGGGGGGGCCAGGCTCCATCTCTCCCATCTTAATTCAGTGGTGGCTGTCTCCCAACTCCCTCAGGCTCATCTCAGCCGATGGTGTGAGTAAGAGTGCTGAGGCACAGGTGTTGCCCTAAAGGAGGCACACCTGGATGCAGCCATATAACCTTTTGGAAACTTTCAGAGCATCTTTCACCAACACCCCTTTGATGGTTCCTTTTGTGGATCACAGGTGAAGGACACCCACACACCTTACTCAGAGGTGTGAGCAGGAAGGCTGCTGTCTTTCTGCTGTAGGAGTCTGTTTCTAGAAAATCCCCAGGTCAGAATCCCAGGGAAAAAAGAGTGGAAGAAAAATGAGTCTTATCCAGGGGCAGAGGACAAGCCCTTCCCAGCATCCTGAAGGGTTGCCCAGCTGCCCCGCCTCTGGAGGCAGGGAAAGAAGATCGCTGTACCAAGAAGAGCCCAAGACATAACACACAAGACACAATGGGTATAGTCTGTTGTATCCGGAGGCTACAGAATTCCCTACCTCGTTCTCTCCTTATTGTTAAACAAGTCCCGGCCCAGATGTTCCACCTAATCTAAGGAAGCAAGTCAAAAGCAGTTGAAAAAAGGCATAACTGCTAAGAAATCCAGCAAGTCCCAAAGATCCGCGTTTACCCAGATTTTGGTACTGGGACTGGAGACCCATTCTGGATCTCAGCAGACTAAACAGGTCTGTGCAAAGAAAAGCTTCGGATGGTCACCGCAGTCCATATTATTTTTCTTTCTGGGTCAGGACAATTGATGTGCTCTATAGATCTTCAGGATGTACTACCACATCATGGACAGGCCACGCCAGATCCATCCAATTCCTCCAGCTGCAGCCCAGCTGGGAGCCAGCCATTATCAGTTCAGAGCCTCACCACAGCCCCCACAGTGTTCACTAAGGTTGTGCTGTAGGTTACGTAGGCACGAGATGGCAAGAGTTTGTGTTGGTGTTTCCAGTTTCCATATGGCATCTCACTGCCACCACCAGGCATCACCACTCATCAGACAGACTACACTATCAGACTATCAGACTTGCTCCAGACTAGGTATCACAATAAAATCTAAAAATCCTGTTCGATTATCACCTTCCTATCTCATTTAATAATAAAGATATGACATATACCACAAAGAAGCCAGCAGCCAGCCTTACAGTGATATGCAGTTGAAGATAAGATGCAATTCATTCTAAGAATTCAAGTCCCAAGGAATTCAACAGGTCCTGGGTCCTCCAATCTCTGGGTCTCATGGCAGCAGCGACATACTACTCTCCCTCTCTCCATTCCACATCTCCAGTGCCCTTTTAGCTCCTTTTCACAATGGATTATGATCAAGCTGCCCATGTCTCACATGATTATGACAAGCATGACCCCACCAAACCGCGTGGTGGGTGGACCATTCTCCCCCCACCCCCCAGCTGCCAGACTCCCAGTGCCTCCAGGAGCAATTTGACCTCCTGATCGGGTGGGGGCATCGGGCAGCATATCGAGGCAGAACAGGAACCATCACCATAGCCACCTACACTGCACACTACTTGGTGCAGATAAGCGTGCTTTTAGTATTAGTAATATTTTATTACCAGGACCATTGCAGTTCAAATGGACAATATGACAGTGCAGAGTTACATCAACCATCCCTGGGAGATCCAACGTCATAGCAGACAGGCTGAGCAGAGCAATTTCATGCCTCATGAGTGGTCTCTCAGGAAGTAGGGTATGGGCGGACCAAATCTTGGCCAATGGGGCTTGCCTTGCTTTTGATCTTTTGCCACCCAGCAAACAGCAAGTGCAGAAATCTCTTCCCTCTTCCCGACAGACTTCTGTATGCATTCCCTCCCTTCCCCTAATCTCCTGAAGCTAATAAAAAACTACGTTGGGCTGCAAAAATGATCTCATTGTTGACCCAGTTCCAGACCTTCTGATCCATCAATCTGGTGGCTGCACCAAATCAATGCAATCTCCACTGCACTGCTTGGTTCTACTTCCAACTTAACTAGCTTTCCTGATGATTTTGGAATTTCTTGCAGAACTCTTTCATGCTGGATCCACTTCCACTACAATTAGAATTCAGTTAGCTGCAATTTCAAATTTTCACATTGGTCTGTCGGAAAATAATATCATGTCTCATAAGCTATGTAAAGCCTTTCTCAAAGGGAATACTCTGCTCAGGCCCCCAGTGAGAGATCCTCCACCTCCATGGGATCTAAATTTGATTCTAGCTTCTCTAATTTTGCTCCCCTTCGAACCTGCAGCATCTTGTTCTTTGAAGTTTTTATCTTGGAAAACCCTCCTTCTGGTAGTGATTACTTCAGCCAGAAGAGTTTCGGAACTTCAGGCCCTTTGTATCTGTCCTCCTTACCTAGTGTTCCACAATGACAGGGTTGCTCTCAGGACTAATCCTTCCTTCCTTCCTAAGGTTTCTTCTGAGAATAACTTGAATCAGTCCATTGACCTTCCTGTGTTTTTTCCCAACCACTCCACAGGGCGGAATATAAATTGCATCAGTTAGATGTTCACAGGCAACTGCGATTTTTATTTGCATAGAACTAAGGACATCAGAAAATCGGACCAGCTTTTCCTTTCCTATGCTGAGGGTAAACAAGGTCTTCCAGTTTCAAAAGTAACCTTATCCAGGTGGTTGACTACTATCATCACATTCATCTATCAACTGAGGAATAAAGAATTGCCTGTTAAACCAAAAGGTCACGTCACCAGAGCTTTAGCCACTTCTGTGGCCTTTCAGGCTAGGTTGCCCATGGAATCTATTTGTGCTGCAGCCATGTGGGCCAACCCACATACTTTCATTTCACATTATAAGTTGGATGTGATTTCCAGGAGCAGAGCTGATTATGGTTCCACTGTTTTGAAGAGTTTGTTCCGATGAGCCACCCAGGATTTTAGGTGCTAGTGACGCTGTCCCAACCAGCAAGAATGAAGGCGAGATAGACAACTTAACATAAAGAAGTTATGTACCTACCATAATGTTCTATGTTAGTTGTCTTCTTCTCGCCTTCTTTCTTGCATCCCACCCTCCATCCCCCTATTCTAATAGACCGAGAAGAGTTCCTTATGGTTTTTCACTGGCTGAGTCTTCTCTGGCTATTCCTCTCTGCCTAGTAGCCTCTCTGGTAGGGTTTATGCATTATAGGATAGGATTCCTTCCTTTTTATGTCTGCAGTTAGACTTACCAAATGAGATCTGGGTTTCTAGCACCAGGCATCATGGGATATGGGGAGGCCTCGAGCCAGTAAACAGCTCTCGAGCTTTTGAAGATGGCCGAGTCAGAGCCAAGAATCGGCTCCGAACCCAACCAGCACGAAAGAAGGCGAGAAGAAGACAACTAACATGGAGCGTTATGGTAGGTACATAACTTCTTTTTATCTTCTACTTGTCTAACCTGGTGAGTGGGACATCCGTGTGTTGCACAATGGAGTCTGCAATGAGAGATGTATTTGGTAAGGTAAATGCTTCCCTTATGGGCTTTGCTCTTGGGTAGCCATTGGGTGCAGGCTTTTGTGAGATGTTTGCTATTGCTTCTGGTGTTTGTTTTAGTGATTGCTGAGAAGCAGTGTTGCCATTAGGCGACTTTGTAGGTCTTTGAGATTTAGGAATGTTTCTTTTAAGTGCCTCAGCATAAGGCAATCTGTATGTGTGAAGAGTGGTGTGTGTGAGGGATGTAATATGGGTACTCCTGAAAACTTCATTTTTATGTGAGATTTTTGCCTCCAAGGAAGTTGTGTGTTTGCATCTCCTGCATATCATGTTATTTTCTTTAATGATTAACTGGTTTTCTGAGAACATGGGACAGTTGCTACATTGGCTCAGGATATCCAAATCTAGCAAGCTAGCTATAGAGACATTTGGAAGTTGCATATCCATGTTGTCTGATACTGTAAAAGTGTGGACTGTTTTGGATTAAGGATTGTGTTTTAATAGGGCTCTTCCAGTGTAATTTCTGGGACTAAAGGCAAGATGTTATATAGTGCTAGGATATGGTAGTGCTATTTTATGTGAAAGCTAGCTACTCTAAGCTTAATGCCACACCATTTAGCAGGTTTTGGACCTAATTCTAACTTTATAGGAAAATGTTACTGTGTAGGCATTTGCTATTATACAGGGCACTGTGAACCATCATTGCTTTGTGGGTAGCTCCGTGCAAATTTGCCTGATTTATAGCAGAGAAATAAACTTGAAAACTGATTCTTATTTGATTTAGCCAATAAACAACCATACTTTGAGCTCCCTGGATTGATTCTCAACTGAGAGAAACTAGGTAAACACCTTCTGCCACAAGATGGATAATCCTGGAATTTTTTAATGTAAAAGCACAGCAAAAGCAGCTCTCAAGTGCAGATTAAACAACAAACTACCAAACAACTAAGTCCCCGACTGCTTCACTCTTCTGCAAGTTCATTTGGAGGAAAACAAAACTAGAGAGGCCAGCAAACAGAAATGACTATTTTGACACAAAATTAAATAAATGCTTTAAAAATGCTTCAAACAGCAGTGATCAATGTAAAAGGCAAGTTCAAGTGAAGCAAATCAATAAAATATTCTTATCTGAGCTTGGATGGCTCTGAATGCAACTGAAACACTTGAAAAGCATTGCAAAGTTTACTGAAAGTGAGATAGCTCATATGGTTATTATAGTTCTTGCAATTTATTGTAATAAGTTTGTAAGTAGTTGTGTGGTTTGCTCTCTTCATTGTTCTAACACCTGGGGAGGATCATTTAACCAAGCAAGGTGGATGCACATGATCCTCAGACTATGTTCTGCCCTATGATCTCTGCTCATTGGGTTTGATTTCTAAGCAGGTGTCATCCAGTCAGATTTGTTCCACAGACACCAGACCTTTTGCCCTACCACAGAGACAGTCCACGGAAGACTCAGGAGCATCATGCCCTGAGCCACCTAAGAAGAGATTGTGCAAGAGGAAACACATAATGAGTCTTGTCACTTCAGATACTGATTCAGATGGTAAAGAGGACTCCCCACAATTCCCTTCTGAGGCCATTATCTTCGAAGAGATCCTGGACCTCATGAGGCAGAAGGGATCTTTGCTAATCGAACCTGACTCTTAGGGTGAATCAGTATTGTTTGAGGAATACAGAATGACCACTTCTACTTCCTGGGATGATGGCAGTGAGAAAATCATGGCAGGAACCCGAAACATGCAAGTCAGTTCCTGGGGAGCCTGACAAAATACTTCATTTCCTAAGGGCAAGTCTTTCAGGACAAAGACACCTCCGGTAGACTCAATTATAATTGTGGCAGCCACCAAAAAAGAGCTGTTAGAATACTTTTTATATATCAATCTGCCCAACAAGGAGTCTTGGGCTATGGATAGACTGGGGAAGCAGGTGCATGCTTCAGGTTCCTTTGCCAACTGGGCCGTAAACTACACTGCTCATATGACCAGGTTCAAGAGGAATCTTGCTCATTAAGCCTTATCCGCTCTGAAGAACTCCATCATTCCAGAATCACAGAAGCAACTTGATGCCTCTTTGTCTGCAATGTCCAGTACCACCAACCTGCCCATGTGCATGCTGCATAATGTGGTGGATGAAATGGAGAGAGCAGCTGGAGCAGGCATCACCATAAGGCATTACACAAGGCTGCATCTGTACGATTTTTCTGACAATTTTAAAGCATCCTTTACAAACACCCCCTTAGAAGGTGTTTGATCACTTTAATTTTGGAAGTCTCACTGTCAGTATGATTCTTCTTCTGACAGAGGTGGCCAGTTCAATGAATGTAGGTCCAGAGGCTGAGGAGGTCTGCTGCACCAGGACTTCCATGGGCTCTTCTCTAACAGGCAACCTCAGAATACCTGAAGGTTTCCCCAATTACTTCACCCTGGAGGCAGTCAGAAGCAGTTGAGGGACACATATCCCTCTTCCTTCACTTGTGGTTCAGCATCACTTGAGACAAATGGGTAAGAAGGCTAATATCCTGGAATTATTGAATTCCATTTTTGAAGTTTCCCCCCACCTCCTGAATTCCCATTGCCAGATATCTCACCCAATCAGACAAAGACAGCTATGTAAGAGGTTCACCCTTTCCTTCAAAAAGGAGCCATCCAAGAAGTCCCACCAGACCAATATGGGTCAGGATTTTACTTGTGCTTTTTTGGTTCCAAAGAAAATGAAGTACCTCTGGCCCATCCTGGACCTAGGCCTTTTAAACAGTTATGTTGAAAAGACCCATGTTTGCATGGTCATGGTGCAGTCAATTCTTCCGTGTCTTCAGAAGACCAATGGATGTGCTCTATAAATATCCAGGACACTTACCTTCACATAAAATTAAGAAGGAGTCCAGGAGATTCCAGTGCTTCTGCTCAGAAGCTATTCATTTTCAGTTCAGAGCCCTGCCTTTTGGTCTTAACATAGCACCTGGGGTTTATACCAAATGCACAGCAGCAGTAGCAGCCCATCTGTAACTTCAGGGGACTTAGATGACTGGTGTTTGGCTGCCTCTTTCTGTGAGTTTCTTCTAAAGGCAAAGGGCTACCTACTTTGTCTATGTGCTTTTCTAGGTAACACACTAAATCTAAGAAAATCCAGCCTAAACCCCACTCAGCATATAGTTTTTCTGGGCTATCATCTAGACTCAACCATAACTCTGATCTTTTTCTTTTCCACAGGAGAGAATCTTTTTGAAAGTTGCATTTTGGACTCTCCTGGAATCAGATCATCAGCCAGTAAGGATGGTCTCGAGAGCTTTAGGATTAATGGCATCATTGTTTATCTTGGTATAGTTTGCTTGTTACCATATGAGAATTCTGCAGTGGTTATTACAGTCCCAGTGGTCTCAGAAGTACAACTCCTTGTTCGTCTCTTCCCATCGGGATAACTCAGTCATGCAGAATTCATCTAGAATAGTGAATTTATTCAGCTCTGATAGCTGCAGACAGATCCTGCCAGGTCCCCTCTCCAGTAGCAACTGTAAATACAGACACATCCTCCCTTGGGTGGTGTGTGGGGCATAATGAAAGGAGAATGGTGCAAGAGTTCTGGTCAGATTTAGAGGCTTGTCTTCACATAAATATACTAGAAGTGAGGGTGGTTCTCTTTGTGTTCTAGGAATTCAGGACTGGCTTCCTCTTAGGGTGATAAACATTCAGACAAACAATATGGCAGTAGTCTTGTACATACACAAGCAGGGGGAACCAGAACTTAACCACTCTGCTGCAAAACCATGAGGTATGAGAAAGGCCAATGGCAACACACATCCCTGGAAGGTTCAATAACCTTCCAGATAGGTTAAGCAGGAATCTCCTCTTATGAGTTGTCCCTGAATCCATTGATAGCAAAAAAGGGTTTTGATCACTGGGGCAAACTGTCGCCTGTCTTGTGTAGCTAGTTAAGACAAAGAGGTGTTATTTTATATACTTTATTACATGCAGACACATCAGGATTGATAGCAGCAACATAAAATATAAACAAACTAACTGACTACTATACATACATAAATGCTTTTACCTCTGCAGCTCACTATAAAATGGCAGTCTTGCTTGCACATGCTCAGTATTTACACACTTGTGCTAGCTCACTGGAAAGCTTCTTAAACGTATACACACTCTGAGCTACATCCTCCCTCTTTACTGAGCTGTCTTGCAATGATAATGACATTTGAATAGGCATGCAAATTTATAGACCATAACGAATAAACAACATTCATGTCCAAGTTGCTGTGTATCTGGAACATGGTCTGGAAATGAGACCTGATCTAGTAATGTAGTAGTTAGAACTGTGTTTAGCAAAAGGGACAGTCACAGATGAACAATCTGCTTTAGGACTCTAGGGGATATTCTCAGGAACAGGGGTATTTGCTGGAATTAACTCTGGAACTGAAATATTGGATTAGTCACTCTTAGAACTAGAGTCTTTATCACAGGCAAAATAGTGCAATACTGGCTCGGACACCATTATTAAATGTTTCCGATTCCGTCTAAATTCTACTCCTTGTGATTCCACAGTATATACTCTTGGCTCTCAACATCAACTTTTCATGACTCCAATCTGATCAAAACCTTTTGCTGTCTGCACCCTTACTACCTCCCCCCCTTGTAATGGATTGAGTGGTTTGCTGGTCTTATCATAATAGGACTTCTAGGACAAATGCTTTTTCAGGAGTTGAGATTTCACTGCTTTCTTGTTCTTAGCACATAGAACCAACAAATTGCTATTGATCAGTAGTGTGGTTCTGGTTTGGCTTGACATAAGTTTCTGGGCAGGTGAACCAAGATGTTTATCGCGAGGAATGTTTCGGAGATTCAAGAGATTCATAAAAACATTGGTATTGTCTCGTTTTGGCTTCTCTAACAACTGTTTTGCACTTTGAAGTGCACGTTTTGCCAAACCATTTGACTGTGGGTACTCAGGACTACTTGTAACATGAATAAAGTCCCACTCTTCAGCAAATCTCTTGAACTGCTGGCTTATAAACTGTGTACCATTGTCAGAATAACTTTGTACGGAGTACCATGGACAGAAAAATGTCTTTTCAACTTAGTAATGACAGTACTGGATGTGACATTAGGAAGTAGGTCAATCTCTAACCAATCTGAATAAGAGTCTACTATTACCAAGCAATGCTGACCATTACATTCAAAAATATCTGTAGCTACCGTTGATCAAGGTTGTTCAGGAATTTGGTTTAGCTGAAGTGATACTTTCTGTTGATGCGGTTTAGTACTATTAAAAACAGAACAAGATGTAAGTACTCTTTTAATATCTCTAGACATAGAAGGCCAGAATACTAGTCCTCTCACCCTTCTTTTGGAAGAATCAGTTTGTGGGTGGCCATGATGCAAGATGTTAATGTACTCTTGTTGCAAGGATTTTGGAACAATCACTTTTGGACTTTTCATGATGATACCATTGTCTTACAAAATCTCATCTCTGTAGGGAAAATATGGTTGCACTTGTAATGGTAAGCAAGATTGCTTTGATGGCCATCCTCAACTGATAAAGTGGTTGAGCTTCTGGAGAATTGGATCTGAAGCTGTATGAGTTCTAAGCTTATCAAGATGCATGGAAGAAAATTTTCTCACTTCCATGACTTCGAAATCAGGTTGCTAATTTTCATGCTGTTCAGTGTTTTTTCTGGGCACTCTGGATAAAGTATCAGCAAGATAAAGAGGTTTGCCTTTTGGTAAACAAGACTGAAATTATACTTTTGCAATTTCAGCATCATGAGTTGCAGTCTCACAGGAGCTGTGACTAGAGGTTGGTGATCGGTCTCAGTTTGAATAGGTTGGCCATAAATATAATCATGGATCTTCGACTATGCAAACACAATTGCCAAGAGTTCTTTCTCTATCTGAGCATACTGCATTCTGGCTTGGGTTAGAGTTCTCGAAGCATAGGCTACTGGTCTGCCTTCTTGAAGAATGACTGCACCAAGGCCAAACTTAGAAGCATCACAAGAAAGAGTTACTGCTTTGTGACCATCATAGTATCTTAAAGTAGGTGGACTGCCAGTTCTCTGTATCAAGACATCAAATGCTCTTTGGTGTTGTTCTAACCAGGACCACGTTATATCTTTACATGTCAGCTCTCTGAGTAGTGCTGAAAGTTGGCTCAAATCTGGAATGAACTTGCCAAGATAGTTAACCATGCCAAGAAAACGTTATAGGACTTGAACATTGTCTGGAGCTGGCATCTCAAGAATTGCTGTTTGCTTGGAAAGATCTGGTCATAATACTGAAATAGTAAACAAATGACCAACATAAGAAAATTCTTGTAGTCTGAATTTGCACTTCTGAGGATTCAGCTTAAGGTTCAATTCACACGCTTGTTCTAGACCTTTCCTTAGGTTTCTATCATCTTCGACTTCACCGTTGCATCCTACCAGAATATCATCTACTATAATAGCATATGGATAGCCTGAAAAAATGTGTTCCATTGTTGCATTTGGCATAAGAGCAGCAACTTCATCAAGTGTATGCATAGGATGATGAGTTTTTTTAGTGCTTTGTTCAAGTCTCGTGGATCAATACATATTCTAATATAATCTGAGCTTTTCTTATGAGTTACTACCGTGAAGGATACCCATTCAATCGGTTCTTCTACTGGCCAAATCACACCTTGTTGCACAATTCTGTCTAGCTCAGCTTTGACTCTACCCTTCATAGCTACCGGAACTTTCCTTGATGGCCTGATGATTGGGCTGACTTCAGGGTCTAACTTCATGGAGTACACAACTGGGAGTTTGCCTAGTTTGTCTTCGAAAAGATCAGCATAGGTAGAAAAAAATAGTCTGGGTAAAATTAGAACTGTTGTCTTTTAAGCTTACATGGTGGACTTCCTTATTAAATATAAGCAGTCCCATTTTCAAACTTTCTCTGATGAGATGAGATGATCAGTTATATATGCTGCAAAAGTTTCACCAGACTTTTGATCTCTTGTGTAAAATAAGTGCCTTTCCATTGTAGTATTTGTTTGGGGGTTACACATTTCTCTAAATTTACATTTTAAGCACTCTGGGTCTTCCCTTGTTTCAGCCGCTGCCACTATATGGTAGTTTCCCCCTCCCCTGCATGCACAGCAGGTGCATACACAAATGAACATTCTCGTTCAGTGGTTTATGAACCAGTGTAATTAAGCAGAATAAATGCCTTTGTATGTGTGTCTTTGTCAGAAAATGCAGCCTGTATGAAAATATCGTACTCTTGCTCAAATGCTGTCCAATTTTCTGCAGTATTATTATCAAATGCAAAGGGAGCAGGTCTGTGAAATCCTTCTGCCATGCCAATAAAGTATTCTTAAACACAATGCAAAATATGGCCCTTGTAATTATGTACAAACACGCACACACCAGGTATTTGTAACAACATTCAAATGCACAATAAACTCTTTGAAAGACTGTATTTTGCCAAATATTCTTTAAAATGCCTGTATTTTGTGAAATAATTGCACTGTTAATACTGCACAAACTTGCAAACACTTTGTACACTTGGATATTTCAAATAGCTTTAGTTAATGCGAAAATGTAGCACATAACCTCTTAGAGCAGGAAATCTGGACAAAGCCATAAATAATGGGGGGACAAAAGCCCAAAAATAGGGACAATTTTTAAATCTTGCTCTTATAAACTTAGAAAGTTGATAGAATAACAGGTTTTGCATTAGCATGAATTTTCTAAATGGTATGAAGTCAGAATTTCGAATGTCTTTCATTATTTTCCAACCTCAGTCCTCAAAGACTTGATAATGATTTACCAGAAAACAAAACAGCCAGCACCATCAATCAGCTTCCCAAAATAAAACTTTAATAACACATATTAAAATAAATATATCCTGCATACCAGTTTTGGCTATAAGCCTTCATCAGTGCATAATAACACCACCACCACTCAATTACTTAAATACCATGATCTCAATCATCATTGGCTATCATAACTGCTAATTTAGTCCTGGTGCAAATAAGGCACCTAATTTAATGATCCACATCTGTTCCTTACGATTTAACATCCGATGCCATCACACTTTATTGTTTGTTCTAGAATAAACTCTGTCAACAACAGTAAACATAAACCAAGGTGAAGCATGTTTTAACGTGTGCTTATACAAAGCACTTTTGTAGACTTAATACACCGAATATCACTCAAATGTTCAGACATTCTTAACTTAAAAGGGCACAAAGTTGCCCCTACATAAAATGCTGAGCAAGAACAAGTAGTCAAATATATTACCCAAATCCGTATTACAATTGCCATATACTGAAATATCAAATACTGTAGAACTGTTTCTCAAAGAAAAACCTTTATCTTTGTTGACAAATTTACAAAAATTACAGTGTCCACAGGGATAACACCCCACTAATCTTTGTCCATCCAATCCAAACTGATGCTTCTCCCTACTCTCATAACGAATCTTTCTCCTTTCTTCAAAAAGCGATTTTTGGGATCATTTGCTCACAGTCTGTACATCTTTCAGTGTTCTTTTTGAATTATCAAAACAAAGGAGAATACATTTTACATACTTTAGACATATACAGGCAGCTTAGCTTCTACTTTCACAGGATAGTTTCCATCAGAAAAGATGAGCAGCTATTTGTATCCTTCATGTACAACAGACTGGGCAAGAAGGTTTAAAAAATTACTCTGTCCAGATGGTTGTTGGACTTTATTCCTTTTATTTACACTTTCCAAAATAAATCTTTGCCCTGCAAACCTAATGATCGTTCTACTAAAGCAATCACAGCCTCAACACCCTTATTCATAGCTTTGTCTTTGGATGAAATTTGTCAAGCTGCCACTTGGTATTCAACTCATACCTTTGTCAAGTACTACAGGTTAGACTGTACAGCCAGAGCAAGAACTTCCTTTGGAGCTTTCATCCTGAAGGATCTCCTGTCTTGAGGCCAGCCAGGAATTTAGAAGCTGGGGATTCTGACCCATATGTTGGATCAGGAGGACTGACTGAATGGGATAAGAAAGTTATGTACGTATCATAATGAGAGATTCTTTCATTTCAGTCTGTCTGATATAACAACCCACCCTCATTCCCTCTGCCATTATTTGGTTGTAAGTACCTTTATCCTGAGTCAAATGTAGTAAAGATGGATTTAGCAGTAGGCATCAAACTCAATCTGAGTTAGTAAGGGAAGAGCAGGGCATTTAGGAGACAAACTGGAGAAGGATGCAAGGCTGTAGCACAAAATCAGCCAAGTCAAATCTTGAATGTGGCTTGAGGATCCATATGTTATATCAGATGGACTAGAATGAAAGAATCTATCATTACAGTAAGTACATAACTTTTGTTTTTGTTCCATGGGCTGACATTAGCGGCCAAGAGGCCTTTTCTTAAAACCTAGTGTTTGATTTTACAGTTCATAAATGATGGTGATAGATGCACTGTTTCACTATGTTTGTTGGTATCCACTCTGGTTCCCCATTCTTCCAACTGTTTGCCTGCCCCAGTAAAGGGTTACAGGTGAGTCTAGACAAAAGATCAACTGCTGAGTTGATTAAAGTGATGATTGCAAGGCTGCCTGTCACTATAAAATTTAGGATTTAACAAAAGGTTATTTCACCTTAAGAAGTCAGTCCTCAGCTTTCCTGTTTTGCACCTGTTGATCCTCAGGAGGAATTAGTGATGTCAGTGTTTTTTTTTTTTCATTAGTAAGACATATTTTTTCATGCTGTAATTCTTTTTATTCCTTTATTTTGAACATATACCTATACTGGACTACAGTGACCCTTTTTCAGCCACAACCGTTACTGTAAAAGCTCCTCCCCCCAAAAGAAATAAATAAAAGTATTGCATTAAACATGTAAATATAGAGCAATGCCTGCATGTCTAATAACAGGTTCACAGGTTTATTAATAATCCAATGTACTACAGAAACTAATAGATACGGAATGAAATACTGAAAACAAATAAAACATAAGTAGTGTGGCAACCCTGGAACTAAATACTAATGACTAGTAAAATACACTAATAAAAGATGCAACATCAAGATAGTGGTGAAGTGGTAGAGTTTTGTAAGAGAAAAGTAATAGAAATGTTACCATTAGAGACATCTGGAGTCTTAACACTCATCACTCATAATTCCAGTAAACAGGTGTCTGTTACTCTAGCACTGGTTTCTGTCCTTTCTACTTATTCTGTGTGAGGTTAAAATTTTGCTGGAAATATTTTAATATTCTGATAGGGAACACGGACTGCAGCAGTTTCTACTAGCCCACTGTGTCTGGCCTTCCTCCTGCTTCTGCTAGAAAAAGTAGTCCCATTCTTTCCTCATCCTTTTAGCTGAGGGGGATGAAGAGGAAGAGCAGTAAAAGTATGCTTCTTTGGACCAGCTTAGTTTCTACCTCGAACTAGACAGATATCCTAATGATACAGAACTTTTATCTTGTGGTTCCATAAAGATGTCTGTTTTTCACAGACCTTACAGACTATGAGGGGCAACTACAACTGGGAGCCCGCCTTCTTTCCCTAAAAAGAAGTATGTTGACCTGTAGAATTTTGATGAGCCCAAACTCTAGGTTATTTCTCTCTTATAATATTTGAAGTTTAAGTAGACAGAATAACACAATAGAAATACATGACTCTCAGCCACCCATTTTCATTAAAACAAGCAGATTTTCCTGAATCTTAGAGCAAAATAAAAACCTTTATTAGAATCCTATGGCTGATTAAACTGATATAGATCTATCAGTTTATTAAGGATCAAAGAAAACAGCAGAGCTTATTAAGCTATTTTTCTTTTCCTGTTACTGTCTTTCCATTCTTATTTGTTTATTTATTTTTAATTTGGAACTAGTAATAACACTCCCCAACACCATCCCCATTAGAACAGGGGTTGAGGGTGGAGGGTCTTGCTAACTTTATGCTATGGAATGAAGCTATATATTTTCATTTGTGTCCTAACCTAATTACCCTTTCTGAAAAAAAAATGTAGCTAGGGTGGTATAGAGGGGTTGGCTGCCATGGCTGCAAACTATTAGGGGATGCAGTTGGCAGTGTTAGAGTGCTGATCATTCCCTGTAGTTCATTGGTGGCTAGTTATTGGTCCTTGCAGTATCAAATCCAATTGTTATTGGGTGTTTATGCATGCAATCCTTACAGTATTGATAATAATTTGAGCAGTCACTGTTAAGACCCTGTGTGTGTGTGTGTGTGTGTGGGTGTGGGTGTGTGTGTGTGTGTGTGTGTGTGTGTGTGTGTGTGTGTGTGTGTGTGTGCGTGTGTGCATGTGTGCGTGTGTGTGTGTGTGTGTGTGTGTGTGTGTGTCTGTGTGCATGCTCTCACTTGTGTCCACATGCTGTTTGGTAGAGCTTCTGAAAGGTGCAGGCTGGCTTTTTCCCTTTTTTTTTTATTTATTTATTTATTTATTTATTTATTTATTTTTTACTGTGAGTTAAAAAACCATGAAGCGATTCAGAGTTAAGCAACATTTCATACAAAATTGGAACACAAATAATTAAATGCAGGTATGGCTATATCTTCTAGAGTTGTACCACTAAATTTGTAATAAGAAGGTTTACAGTGCTGTGGACTTATCATTTATTACAGAATTTGAAAACCATGATGTGAACACCTTCCATTGGAAATATTCTTTCTGTTTGACCCCTTCCATCTGAGAAAGTGTTGCAGGAGTAAGATCATGGTCAGTATGAAACAGATGGTACTAATATTTGTCTTTACTTTCTTAAATATGTCTGAGTTACTGCCTTTCTCTAGAGGATAGCTCTGGCTCAGTTTTTCCCCCCAACACACCCGTCATTGGTGTCCCTAATTTGAAGCATGTCTGTCTGTTGTCAATCAAATTAGCATTACCTGGACTTCAGGGAATGATCATCCCCTGATCTTTAAGCAAGTTCTTCCAGTAAAAGATGCAGTTTTGATAATTCTTAACCTATCTTTGTTTGAGAAGTTTATGGAGAAAATTATTTTCCTTCACAGTAAAATGAGTAGAATATTATTATAATATCTATCCTTTTTTGTTTATTTCATGGGTATGTTTTTAAGGGGAACAGAAATCATTTTGAAGCAGTGTAGTTATTGGTCCTTCTTTTCAGTATTTTCAGTCGGATAACTGAGCTCTCCTGAATTTGATAATAAGTGACATGCTGGCAACCTCCACACCTGTGGGTGAAGGGGTCAAAAAGCAAAGTAATGTAAAATCTTACAGTTATCTTCTGGTATCATGGGATCTAGTCACATCTTGGTTTCTTTTGGGATAGGAGTCACTCTGTGATGCCTTTTTGAGCTATTCTGGTTTCTGATGCAGGGTTCATGTTGGTAGTAAATCAATTGTAACTTCCCAGTCAGCTAAAAGAGAACACAAGTCCTGGCTAGAATATATACCAGCAAGTTAAACTTCATTATGAAAGAACCTGGAAATGGTTCAATGTACTTCAGTCCTTTTACTGGATTTCATTAGGCAGATGAATGCTTTTTGAGACAGTGTTAACATTAGTGCTTACTTATAATGAATACTAATGGGTGGGCATTAGCTCAACCTCCTAGGGGTGCCTTAGTTATGGGAGAAACTGAGAGGGTAGCTTTGAGTGTGGAGATCTGTCCTTAATTATTAACCTTTCAGGTGCTGAAATTCTTATCAACAATGAGTAATGTAAGGGGCCAGGTACTAAGAATCATGCCCTTGTTCTTAAAAAAGTTCATAAAATAGTACATAGAAAGGACCTAATCCTGGGAATTCTGTTTGATACAGTTTCTAAAAGTCAAGCATATTACTTTTGTTCATAGCTTATCTTCATATATAAAACAGTGTGTACATGAATCTCATATTTAAGGAGTATACATTCAACATAATGCATAACAAATATGAGTATATCACAACAATTAAACATTAAAAAACAGAAAAGTGACAAGCAGACAGATAACCCTTTTGGATACTCCTACCACACATATAAATTATACTTTTAAAATATTTTAGTAGTTTTACTGTTTTTGGTAAATAGCAGTATGTCACTTTAAAAATACTGGCTTTTTAGACTTGTTGGTAGTCACACCTCAACTACCATTACTGTCTCCATAGGGTTTGCTTTGTTGGATTTGGCTGTCAATTACTGCCCCTAGGGCTCTATTTAAGTGTATTGCTTGTTTTTAAAGTGTTTTTGGGCAGTCAGTAAGTATTTTTCTGGGCAAATGGTGGGTTTTATGTAAATGCTTCTACTTACACTTGGTTTGCTTAGGTTTTATGCAAATTTACAGGGCATCTAATTTATTTAATTTTGTCTATTTTTTGAGACTGAATTCTTGTGTGTTGCTTGTGTTAATTTGTTGTAGGTAAATTTGAATGGACCATACCTATTAATCTGTTAGTTCAAGAAATCTGGACAAAGCCTGACAAAATGGGGGACAAAGGTCCAAAAATAGGGGCATATTTTAAATATTGCTTTTATAAACTTAGAAAGTTGCTAAAGTAACATGCTTTGTGTTAACATACATTTTATGAAGGATTTGAAGTCTGAAACTCAAATGCATGTCATTATTTGGTGACTTCAAGTTCTCAGATAATCCCAGTGATTTGCCATAATACCACAAATTGTATGAGGAATGGACCTAAAAAATGAGGCAAAATCTGGACATTCTGTGAAAATATGGACAGTTGAGAGGTATGGATTGGCTGCTTATGCTTAATAATGACAACTTACATTCTCACTGACTCCTTCAAACATACCTTAAGGGCAAACACACTTCTACAGTATGGATACTTATCATGCTGGTCCTTCTCTTAAAGTACCTAAAAAGAAAAACAATTGAAACATGAGTCTATGCCTCCTGTGTGGGCTAATACTATACGTCAACAGATGGTGGGTGATGCAGTGACCACAGCCTCTTCCTCAGACCACTTACCTATTTCCTTGAATCCATTTGGTGTAGCCTTGTGGCTGCCACTGCAGACTGGGGGGTTAGACATGTCCTTTGAGGCTGTTCTAGTGCTGTGCTTGCAAATGGGTAATAATTTGAGGGGGTCTTTTCAAAGTGTCAGGGGAAGAGACCTTTTGTTTGGCATGATTTGCTGTCCCCCTAGCCATTCATTTATTATGAATGTACCTAGAAAATAAGAAACAGAAAATTAGTCATATCGAAAGTAAAGAAATGGTTCCTGTCTGTAAAAATTATGTTATTACCCTAGCCAAGAGTTTATTACTGTCAGTCAACTTTGGGCGCTACATGCCTTTTTCTAATACTGCCACTCCTCTTTCTAAAGAAGAGGATGAATTTTCTGATGGATCTAATGTTCATAAAGGCAGGGTTAGCTCACCCCAGGATTCTATAGCCCAAGACACTAATTATATGGATAATGAGCCCAAAGTGGTACCAGTGGAAGCTTTCTCTTTTTCTTAGACTATTTCCAGACTGCGGGACATATTTGCTTGGGGACAGATAGATGTTCCCCCACAGTTGGGCAGATATCATGATATAATTGAACAAGAATCTCCTATTTTTGCACCCATTCTTACTATTTTGCCTGTTTTGGAGGATGCATTAAAAGCTTCCTGTAATGCTCCTGATTCTTTCCCATCGATTTCTAAAAAAAAAAAAAAAGCAGATAAATTTATACAGTTTCATATGCAAATAAGTTTTTCTGTTCTTGTCTTAGCATTGATCCTGCTGCAATCACTCCTATGGTGCACAAAGTGCAAAAAGCATCTTGCCTCCTCTGAACCATTTCCTGGGGATAATGAGGTGTGGTGGTTGGCCAGACAGAGTAAGAGACTATGTTTTTCTGATACATTAGCCTTTGGAATCCTGAACTATCAGGGCTGTATGTGGAAGCTCATTTTGAATTGTGCTAAAGGTATGGAAGAATTTTCTTCTTCCCTGACTCCTGAAGGTATGTCTTGTATGAATCGGATTTTGTTTAACTTGTCTCAAGTTTATAAACTGATACTGTTTACAGGGCTTCTGCTTCATCTAACTATTGGTACCATGACTTGTACCATTGACGAGATCAGACAGAGGTTGCCTACCTTTTCTGATCAAACACCGGCTATTTTCAACACTTCTCCAGTGAATGCCGGCTCTAATGGTGTTGATTTATTAAAAGCCATTTCGACTTTATCTCAACAAATCACCGACTTAACTAAAAGGGTGGGTACTTTACATGGTTCGCAGAATCGCCCTACCCAGGGGGAAGTTCAGAGAAAAGAACTGGTTACTCCCAATTTGAGGCTTATGAACCAGGGTGACTTCTCTGATGACACACAGGAGGTTTGTTTACGTACACAAAGGTCAGGGGAGAGAATACTGTTGCTCCTCCTCTCAACAAGACACCCAGGAACTTCAAAGAATGGAGTAAGAGGGATGTTTGTTTCCTGTAATGGATTTACAGCAAGCTGCAGGATGGGAATTTAAAACATTTAATGCCACAAAGAAGGACTTTGAGAATCTGTTGCAAAAGGTACGTGGCATTCAGTGCGATAATTTGTACCTACATATAAAAAGAGACATGTTCCCAAAGGACTTAGAATATTTAAATTTCCTAACGGAATGGTGGCTATTGACTGTAATTTGGATGAGTTATATGCTTTATTTGACTGTTTTGATCTTGAATTAATTGACTTTACTATTAAAACTAATAATAAACTTATCAAAACTATGTTAGAAGAACTAAACAAAATGAATGTATTACTCATGAATGACTTGTTGTTTGAAGTTAACACTGCACACTACGAGCGGATTTTCGACAGGGTAGAGAGTAGTGTTAAGCTCAATTTGGAGTGTAAAAGTAAAAAAACTGTTAAGAGATGATAATGATTATTTGAAAAAGCAAGTGTACTCTACACCCAAATGGTTCTTAGGGGCTGAAACGAATATTCATTTTGAAGATGAGAACACTGGGGAAGGTCTATAGTCAAATTCAGTGTTTAATGAGGAGTTCTATGATGAAGGGGAATTTAATTATGGCCAAAAACTAAACCGATATGAAACAAATTACCCACCTTTGAGGAGGTCTGAGCATATAGAAAATAGGAATAGACAGAATGTTTTTTTAGGGAACTCACACTCACCAAGAACCAACAACAGGGGCAAGAAGAGGGGAGGAATCAAGAACACATACAGATAGACCATTGAAGTAATGGGAAAGGCATCAAGGTTAGCCACGAAGGCAAATGTTTTTCAACATTTATAACTACACAGAGCATGAGATTGATGCAACTTATTTTTCTATTTTTAGGAAAGGGTTCAAATTTGTACCCACTTTCAGGTTGGACACAGTGGATGTCGTCACTGAACTCAAATTGTAGACCAGAATGCTAAATTTTTAAATTTTGTTTAAGGGGCAGGAAGGTGATCTGGAAATCCACAAATTAAAAAAGAAAAGTTGTTTTAACTCCCCATTAAATCCAGTTGTACAAGCTTTTGAAAAGGCATGTGAGTGTGAGATCTACAGTGAATTTAATAATCATGGACGTAAAAAAAGTCATAATTTCACCAAGGACGAACTAACTCTGGTGAACCAACTTAGAACTGATAATTCAGTTAGAATTATGAAGCCTGATAAGGGCAGGCGGTAGTTTTCTTTAACAGTATAGATTATGTTAACCAACTTACTATGGCATTTTCAGACACTGACAAATACCAGGTTTCATCGAAGAATGAGGTATTGTTGGCACATAGAAAGGTGCAAATATTCCTTGATGATTCCCTTTTTCAGAATATGGTTTCAGAGGAATTATATAATTTTTTGAAAACAGAATATCCCCTAATACCTACAGCTTTTGGTATTCCAAAAGTGCACAAATATATCCAACAGCCCCCATTTAAGATTATTATATCAGCTCATAACAGCTCGACTTATTCTTTATGCATTTTTGTGGATAGAATGTTGAAAGACTCGATGGTTTCTGTTGACCATTTGTTAATCGACTCTTGGGACTTTTTGTTTAAGATTAATGAAAGATGGTACTTTGACAATTGTATTTTTTCCACTATCGATGTAGTGGATCTTATCACCTCTATTCCCCACAGGGAAGGGTTAGACCTATTTTTTGACGCCATTAGGGAACTAAACAAATTAAGTGATTCCTTGATTAATTTCCTTATGGCAGTTATGGAGTATATTCTCACAAGTAACCACTTCACATTTGAAGGAGAATATCATAGGCAGGTCGAAGGGGTGGCAATGGGGGCAACATGTGCCCCCATTTATGCCAACTTTGTCCTTTATTCCTGGGAAAAGAAGTATCGGCTTACCAGTGTTTACAAACAACACTGGTTCACATATTGTTGCTTTTTGGACAACATTTTTATTCTTTGGAAAGATGACCAGGTGGACCTGGAGGGGTTTTCAGAATTTATTAGTCAACTGTGTACAAATTTCAAATTCACATCACATCACTCAGACAAATTTATTAACTATCTGGATGTGACCATTTCTTAAGACAGGATTAATAAAACCTTCCTTTCAAAAATACACAGGAAAGAAACTTTTTCCAATAGTTATTTGGACTTTCAAAGTTGTCAACCCCCACATTTCAAGAGAAACATTTTCAAAGGACAGCTCATGAGAACTGCAAGAATGTGTTCCAATAGAGAGGCTTTTTTGAGTGAAGTTGAAGGCATCACTAATATGTTCAAAGCTAGGGGATATCCCAACAAAATTTTGGACAGGATCATCAAATAAATGGTTGAAGGGTAGGGGACTAAGTACAAACCACTGATTCACAGTGGTGAGACAGTTTCCAACAACAAACAAACAGGAAGACTTGGATACAACACCAGTATGGTCATTCCATATAGAAAAGGGGAAAGAACCCGTAAGGATATTATTAGAAGAAATTGGACAAGCACCAAGTTTTGTGTACAAAACAGGCAGAAATATCAAATATCTTATGGAACATGTAACTGCACCAAGACCAGTGTTAATCAAGGGTACATCTAAGTGTGGTCACTGTAACCAATGCCCCTACATCCTTGACAGTGATGTCGTATATTTAAATGGAAGGAGGCAAGGGGTTAGTTTACAAACAGATAATTGTTAATACAAAAGGTATTATTTATATTTCCATCTGTCAAACATGTAATCATTTTTATATAGGTAAAACAGAGAGGAAATTTAGATCTAGAATATACAAACATATGTACGCCATAGCTAAGGGTAACTCCAAGAATGCCTTATACAGGCACACAGACACTTGTCAAGGGGAACAAAATTTTAATTTAGTATTCTGGAAGTGATTCCACACAGTACAAGGGTGGCTGGTGGGAACTCCAAATTGATTTAAGAGAATTTTACTGGATCACAAGACTTCATGCAGTTGTTGAACCAGGACTTAAATGACTATTTATCTTTGTTATCTGTGTTAAAAAGGAAAGTCCCGGATTTTTAACAAACTAACACTTTTTCATTGTCTATTATTTCATAAAAAACACAATTTATTATGTTCTTCTAAAGTCTTAGGGTTTGTACATCACACATTTTTTATAAGTGTTTAAATGTGAGAATTTTAAATAGTGGTAGTGTGGTTTTATTGGGTTTCGAGGGTGGTCAAAGGATTTTAAGGTTTATGTTGCTTTAATACCCGAATATTTAAGTTTTGATTCAGAGTTAATTGTTGATTTGATTTTTTGTATAAAAAGGAGGTGATTTCATTGTTTTAATTAGTTCTGAAGAAGTCCCAGAGTGTTATACAAGGGATGAAATTGCTAAACTTTTGTGAAGGAATAAAGACTTTGTAACGTGGAAATACTGTGTGGAGCTTATGATGTTGCTTATGCTAACTTGGCACTACTTTTATGGATTATCATTTTGAATTGTGCTAAAGGTTTGGAAGAATTTTCTTCTTCCCTGACTCGTGAAGGCATGTCTTGTGTGAATCGGATTTTGTCTAACTTGTCTCAAGTTTATAAACTGATACAGTTTACAGGGCTTCTGCTTCATCTAATGAGGAAATTTGTTTGGGTACATAATCAAAACTGTTCAGATGACTTAAAGTCAGAAATTCTGAGTTCTCTTCCAGACTCAGAAGTTTTGGTTGGCTTGGTGTTACTCATGAACTCAACCAACAGGATGAAAAAGTTAAATTAATATAGGGAGTTTCTAGGAATTTTCAGGTCCCTAAATTCTTTCCTTCTAAATCCTCTATCCTGTTAAAAGGACAAAATAAGCAGACAACTCAGCTTAAGAACAAGCAGGAAGCCAAAAAAAAAAACAATGGCAAGAGGGTAACAACCTCAAACCCCCCAAAAAGGGTCTGACACCATCTTAAGAATGAGTATTCCACGGAACTGGTCACCTTGTCCCTTTCTATACCTACCCCTATTCCCTTTCTGTTGCCAAATCATCTGTCCCTCAGTGCTTCAGCTCAGTGTATGATAATTTCAGACATATCAGATGGGTTTTAAAGGTGATTCAGTAGGGTTTTAGCTGGCAAGAGATTTTTCTACTCTTTCAGAGGGATCCCCCCATACATTACAAACCAAACAGACTTGGTTCCTCAGGTGCTCCAACTCATGTTAGTAGCAGGTGTCATAGAATATGTTCCTGCAAAACACTTAGGAAGGGGTATTTATTCCAGAATGTTTCTGGTATCAAAAAAGGAGCACTTATGAAGACATGTTTTGGATCTTGCTTCTTCAATCTTTATGTGAATGTTGCAAAATTCAAGATACTGACAGTCCAGTCAGTGTTAGCCCTTCTGCCAAATCACTGTGTTATGGTTACCTTAGATAAAAAGGATGCTTACCATTGTATTCCAGTAGCATGCAAATTCAGGAGGTTCCTATGATTTTCTGTACATTGGTCACTCTATCAATTCTCTGCATTACTCTTTGGACTATATACTGCACTAAAAGTGTTTGCAAAGTGCTTAGCTCCTGTGGTGGTTTACTGCAGGCTGCAATGTATCCGCATATTTTCTTATTTATATTTCTAGCTTATTTGTGCATAATCTTTGTTTGCCAGATGCCAGAAGTCCTTTATAAAGCTTTCTTCTCTCCAGACCCTTCTGTACAGAAATCCCTCCTGGCTCTGTCACACAGGATTGTGTTTTTTTTGGGGTGCCTCATAGACACTCAATGCAAAAAAGCATTTTTACCTCTAGAAAAAGGGTCTATATTATATCCTCGAATGCTTAAAAAAGCGAACGCTGATTGATTGAACTTATTTTCGTGAAACTGCAAAATATCGAAGCAGCAGAAGCTCGAATTTTTTCCTAGGGAAAGAATTCGGTTGTCCGTTTCTGTTACTTCGGTATTTTCAGTGTTATGGTGGAAAGTTACTGGTCGGATTCAGGTAAGTGTGCGATTGTGTGGATGTGAGTGTTAGGGTGATTTAGGTGAGTTAGGGTTAGGGCTCGGGTTAGGTGTGTGTGTGATTGAATGGACATGAGGGTTAAGGCGGATTTAAGTGAGTTAGGGTTAGGGAGCGGATGAGGTGAGTGTGCGATAGTGACGGACCTTAGGGTTAGGGTTTGGGTTACGGTAAGTGGGTAGTTAGTGGTGTGTGCATAGTTTAGTGTAGGGTTAGGTATCAGATTTTAGGTGTATGTGTGTGGATTTCTGTTTGTTTGGTGTGCTTGTGTTGTGTGTATGTGTTTTGGATCAGCGATTGTTTTCCCTGGGAAAAAAATCGCTGATCTGACAGTTCGAGATTGTAAGCTTTCACTTAAATTAGGTTGATCAATCAGCGTTCGATGATATAATATAGACCCTAGAAAAAGCGGTAACCTATCAGGAAGCAATACCGAACTTTTCTCATTCGACTCAGGCTTTAGCCAGAGAATTCCTCCGAATTCTAGGCCTTATGGTTTCTATGAACCCAATGATACCACTTGCCAGGCTGCGCATGAAAAAGATTTAGGGGGTTTTAAAATACATATGGAGCAACCATCTTCACCCCCTAGATTTTCAAATCCCAGTGCTGAGATTTGTAAAACTAAAACTACAGTGGTGGAGGGATCAAGTGACTCTTCAGATTGCATTTAGGATACAGTCTCTATGGGAGTAAAAGTGCAAGGTCTGTGGGACAATTTGGATAGATAAAAGCATATAAATATCAAAGAAATGCTAGTTGTGATTCAAGCTGTAAAAGCCTTATATTATATTTGGCAACCAGGCCAACTTCAGGTGGTTATTGACAACACCACAGTGATTTGGTACTTAAACAAAGGGGTACCAAGTCATACCAACTGTGCTGCCTGGCAATGATGACTTTGGAGATACCTCTTCAACACTTCCTAAGTATTCAGCCTCTTACATACTGTCACAGCAAAACATAGTGGCAGGCAACTCAGCAGATCCTTGATAGACCCTAATGACTGGAAACTCAGTCCAGAGGAATTCCAGGAATTGATCCAGATGTGAGGAACAACTCAAGTAGATGTATTCATCTCTTTTCAAAACACACAACTAGATAAATTCTGTTCTAGGAATCCTTGCAAGCAAGCTTGGAGAACAGATACTTTCTAACTCCCCTAGTTGGGGATGTTCCTTTATGCATTTGCACCCTTTCCACTGATTTCCAAGGTACTTCTGAAGATTCAGAAATATTTACCAAATATCATTGGGGTGACTCTTTTTTGGTCCAGGCAAAATTGTTTCTCCCCACTTATGGAATTATCCAAGGACAGTTACTACAAACGTCTTCACAGACTGGATCTACTCACACAGGGTAAAGGGAGCTTAATGCACCCTAACATCAAACAGCTACAACTGATTGCATGAATGATTCAATTTTAATTCTTTTTAGACACCTTTTTCATGTGTATGTGCAGCAGTTACTAAAAGAGGCAAAAAAGACTGCTACAATGAAGCCACATGTTGGCAAATTTAAAATATCTTCTAGTTGATGCCTAGCTGATAACCACGATCCGGTCAGGGAATTTGCACCTGTGGTGCTTAAATATTTGTGTGAGTTACTATCTCCTGTTTTTTCACATGCTTCAATCAGAGTGCATCTAGCAGCCATTGAGTTTGTCTACCCAGCTGATTCCCTTTTTCCTATCTGTGCTCAGTTTATGGAAGGGGTATTACACATGAGAGCCCCCTACCCATCGCACAAAAATACATCCATCATGGAATCTCAATTTTGTACTGAAGAAACTGACTTTATTACCTTTTGAACCTACCTCTTTGACTGAATTGAGGTTTGTTACTTGGAAAACTGCTCTGATTATTGCTCTGACATATACAAGGCAAGTAGCTAAATTGCAAGCTCTCATGGTGGGGGAGATGTATCTGGTTTTCTGTATAGATATGATAAATCTGCAATCTAATCTCAAATGGTGCCTAAGACTGTCATAGATATCACTTTGAATCAAACCATTAGTCTTCAATTTTTTTTATCCAGAGCCAAAAACAAGGGAGTACAGATTCTTCATACATTGGATGTGCACAGACAACTCAGGATTTGCTGACAGAGACAAGTCCTTCAGAAAAGCTGACCAGCTATTTATTTCCAATACTATGACTAAGATGTGTCTAAACAGAATATCTCTACGTGTTTGGCCTCTACTATTGTGTTTTGTTACTCCCACCATGACTAAACCATACCAGGTAAGGTTATGGCCCATTCTACCAGGGCATTAGCTTCTTCAGTGGCATACTGGAAAGGAATGGAATCTAGAAGCATACTTTATCCATAGTAAAAAAAAAAAAGTTGAAACCATTGATGGGAACTTTCCTGCTATCTGTGTGGCCAGCCTGGTGGACATGGGCATCCTGAGACAATGTAGCAATTGTCTCATGTATGCTGACAACCACTTAATCCTAAAACAAACAAACACAGTATTTGAGAGATGTGGTTACACTATGAAAATTGAGGCATGCTTCTCATATACTGAAAAATTAAATGACAAACAGGTTGTCAGCACACTGGTATCATCTCCATCACAAATAAGGGCTCAACACATAAACCCACATATGCAGAGGTACTCACAAATAACTTACCAAAACCTCAGAGGCCTCCTGTATTCTGCCATCTGAAACCACTTACAAACACCAGCCACTACACATAAAAAGACATATCACGGTGTCTCCACAAGCAAGCCCCTAAGGTGAAATACAGCACATTCAAACATCTTGGGCATAAGAGAATCCATCATGAGACACATGGATGCCCCCCTTACCATGTTGGTTAAAGAGTGAGTTACAGTCAGTTGCCTGTCAGGGGCCAGTATTTGCCAGATCATGCAGGCACTCAGGTCACTCAATCACACATATCAGTATAGTTTAGTCGGGTTCATATTGTGTTATCGAAAGATTACATAATTGAACGGCTTAAACATCGAAACAACCGCATTTTGAAACTTTTATTCCCCCCGCTAAATATATATTCCAACTCCGAGATCGCACTACAGTGAGGAAAGGGCAAATATTCCAGTCTTCACTGTACTGCGATCCCACAATTCAAACTTCGAAATGCGTCCATTTCGATGTTTTGGCTGTTTGATGATGTTATCTTTCGATAATGTAATAGGAACCCTGGTTTAGTCATAGTCCATGTGGGTGTGAATGACCTGAGATGTACCTCCCTGGACTATAGGAAGGGAGACATGATGGACCTCTCTGAATACATGTCGCAGGTGGATATGAGCCTCACATTGAGCAGCATTCTACCCTCACCAAGAATGATATTACAATACAAACAGAAAATTACTGACTTCAGTAATTGGCTTAAATACTGGTATCATTCCAAGGAGATTCAGTACTTAAGTACTTATTAGCAGGGACAAAATGATCCACAGGCCAGGCTGCTTTTACAGAGATGGTCTGCACCTTTCACCACTAGGATTTCAAATACTGGCCAAGGCAATAGCCACCCCATATTACCTTTTTTAGGCAGTGCCAAACCAAGAGAACTACCAACATAGCAAATTCTTCTAATGCCAAGCTGAAAGTACTACTACTCAATGCTAGGAGTCTAAACAAGAAACTGCACTCCCTGGAAGTTGTTCTCACCCTGGAGAATGCTGACATCTGTGCAGTTACGGAGATGGGATTCAAGGCTGTAGAAACACGGGCAGTGCAAGGCTGCAATGCCTAACACATATTCAAACCACCCTCAGGAAAAAAAACAAAACAAAAGGAAGAGGTGTTTCCAGTTACATAAAAACAATCATATTACAAGATTGGTCAAGTGGGGTGACTTGCTTGAGGTACTCCATGTCCAGCTGACCACAGGCAAAATACCCCACCATATCATCTCTAGGTACAGGTCCTCAACAATGAACATGAAAACCAGTCCGCATACATGAAGTTACTTGAATCATCTACCATTCAGCTAACACACTACTCATGGGCAATTTTTTACTATCCTCCTCCATAAACTAGGAAATATACATGACCACTAACTTGCAGGCTCAGAGATTTCTGGACTTTATCAGTGCAAGTGCTCTAGAACAGCTGGTTTTCACTCCCACTAGAGGCTCAAATCTCCTTGACATAGTACCCACAAACGTGGGGGAGCATTGCACCCAACCCCCAGCAAATGTCCTCATTGGTAAGATTGGATCATAAATTGGTCTCCTTTGAAATAAACATAATGGTAGAACTCCCATCAAATCCTAAAACCCTAAAGAGTGTTTCAAGGCTAATATGTTTCTATTAAGTGATAGCATAGGTAACTTTAAAGATCTCCCTAACCCCAAAAAACAAGAAAGCCTATGCAGAGGTATACATGAATGTCCTATACAACCATTTAAACAATGGCATAGGAACGGCAGTGCCTGGCCGTACTAAACCCAAGTTTATCCAGGAAAACAAGTCACCCTAATGGACCCCTGGCATAAATAGATTATACAACAGAAGGAAGAAATTCCTGTCTAGAAGCAAGTCGGAGGGTGCACAGCAAAGAAAAAATCCTTTATTATTCTCAACAGACATATCAAGGAATAGTCAAGTCCTCAAAAGCTAAATATGAAACTAAAATAGGCCCCCCAAGGAAAGAATAACAACAAACCATGTTTTAGTTATATCCAAAATCTTAAGAGAAACACTCAGCAATGTGCCGAGTTGGCTGTAAATGGCATATCTATACTCATCCAGAAGAAATAGCAAACCTGCTGACTTTTAAATTCAGCTCAGATTTCACCCCCTCATCACCTCCAGTCACTCCTCCTGAAATACCCCCTACAGTTACTTTGCCTGTTATCACAAAAGAAGAGGCTGTCACTGCACTCTCTAAAGCTAGAAGCACAGCATCAGTGGGCCTTGACGGAATCCCAGAGTGCCTGTTAAATTGCTTGAAACATGACCTAGCAGACCCATTCTGTTTAACCATAGTCTCCAAACTGGCTTTGTCCCAGTTGAGTGGAGGACAGCAGCAGTCATCCCTCTGCACAAGGGTGGACCATCAACAGATGCATGAAACTACCAATCCATAAGTCTAACTAGCTTCATATGTAAGGCTAATGGACCTGATCAACAACGGCATAGGAAATCTCCAGGCTCTAGGCCCAATCCAGTTCAGCTTCATCAAGGGTAGGTCCTGCCTGCTTAATCTGCTGGACTTCTTTGAGAAGTCACCAAGGCCATGGATGAGGATAAGACAGTGCATACCACCTACCTTGGCCTGACCAAGGTATGTGACACAATGTCCCATTCAGGTATTATAGATAAACTCACAAAATTGGGCATAAATCTTTACATCACCAGATCGATAACCAAATGGCTCATAGATCGGACATGTTATTTGAGTGGTGGAATCCACATCCAGGAAGAGGCCAGTCACCAGTAGAGTACCATCAGGCTCATTGTTTGTCCCTCTCCTATTTGGGATATATTTCTCAGATGTTAAGGCAAATGTAGATGGCCTTTGGCTGACCAAGTTTGCTGATAACTGCAAGTTGGGGCAGTCAGTTACTCCCCAAAAGATGATGATATATTACAGAAAGGACTGACACAGACTAATGATTGGTGTCAGAACAATGGCCTCAAACTAAATGTGAAGAAATACAGAAAAATAACCTTTGGGAAATAAAATACCCCTGCAAATTGCAACACTGGTAGCACCCCTCCAAGAGTGGACCCAGTGGTGAAAGATCTGGGTACTCAGATAGGTAGTAATCTGAATTTTGACCACCGTCTGTCCATGGTGATGAGGAAATCCTTCTGTGTGGCTCAGCTTATAAGAAAGGACATGGCATCCTGATCTAAGGATGTCATTGTACTCCTGTACTTGGCCCTCGTCAAACCAATAATCAAGTACAATTTACCCTTTGGCATGTATGTCACCAGGCACCAGCAACAATTAGAGCATCCTCAGAGGTTTCTCACCAAAAAATATAGGTTGTAACCAACATGTTGTATGCAGACTGATTAAAAGCCCTATGATGATATTCAGTCTCCTACTGATTACTGAGAGGTGATCTATTCTTAACCTACAAGGCAGTCTCTTACCTAGCCCTGATGGAAATGTTGCATATTCTCAGAACTAACTGCACGGCGGTTATCTGTTCCAAGGATCTAAACCTGATCACAGGCATGAAGAAATCATGCTGAAGGGACAAATATGCTCTGAAATAGGCTTCTTATTCACATGAAGCAGAGCACTTCCTTGACCATCTTCAAGTGCAAATTGGACCAATGGATGGGAAATCATAAATTCACTCCTGGTGTGAGACCCATGTCCATTATGGATAGAGGCAGTCTGTAAAAATTGTCGAAACCACTCTTGTTATCTTTCCCTTAGGGATAGAAAATTGGGTAAAATCTAGGTAAAAATGGCTAGGCCTGTAAGGGCTCTTGAGCCATTAGCCTAGTAATCTCCTATCCTATGAACCTATGAACATATACAACAGGAAGTCCCGGGTGATAGACCATCTTAGGAAGCATGTGTATGCCTCAGCTACCTTTGGAATAAGGGCGGCTAATTACTTGGCACACTTTTCTTGGATCCACTTCCCTTACAGAATTATTGCTGGCAGAAGAGTTTAAAAAGGTGTCTCCCAAGCTGTCTACTCTGACATCCCTTGTGAACTCCTCAGTGAGGCTAATTTCCAACTCTGTGGAAGCTACCTCTCAAGCATCAAGTACCGGCATTGTTATGAGGCGCCAGGCCTGGTTATGTTTATGCTGGGTTTGCAGAACCCTTCAAAGTGTCCTTTACCAACACTCCCTTTGATGGTTCTACCCTTTTTGGACCTTCTGTGAAGGTCACTTTGACCTGCAACAAGCAGAAAGGGAAGACTTTGTCTGTGGTCAGGATCAATCTTTCTACTCCTCAGAGGTCCTTCTTTAAGACCCAGCAAGAAACTAGGAGGATGTGTTTCTGGAAGTCACAGTCTACCTTCCAGGATGCTCCTGATGATTCCTCTTCCAGAGTCATGGGGAGAAGTTTCAATGGCCGATGCCACCCTAGGGGCAGGGGAGGGTCTGCAAAATCAAGGCTCCAGGGAACCCTTCTCTGAGAAGTCCTATCAGGACTCCTCATTGCCTGACTGCTCTGACCTGGAGGCAGTCTGGGGTTGCATTTCCCTACATCCACTAGCCTGGACAAATATTTCTGATCAGTGTACAGGGGCTATTTCATTCCCTTTTCAAAACCCCCTCCCACAAGAAGTTACTTTCCTGATGTTCCACCCAGTCAGAGGGAGTTGGCCTTCAAAGACGTTCAACAACTTCTACAAAAGAGTCATCCAAAAGATCCCAGCAGGACAGAAAGGATCGGGTACTTATTCTCATTTCTTTTTAGTGCCAAAAATGATGTAAAAAAGTCCAAGTTCCAGATGGACACTGCTCAGTCCATTCTGCCTCTCTTACGCAAGGATGATTGAATGAGCTCAGTACATCTCCAGGACACCTACTATCACATTAAGATAGACAGACATTCCAGGAGAATTCTTTGCTTCTGGCTAGGAGCCAACCATTACCAGTTCAGAGCCCTACCATTCGATCTCACCACAGCCCCCAGGGTGTTTATCAAATGTATGGCAGTGGTAATGGCTCACCTGCAGCTGCAGGGGTTTTAGGTCTTCCCGTACCTTAACGATTGGCTCCTCATGGCACCTTCAAGACATTGACTGCTACAAGTAGTACATTATGTTCTTCCCCCTTCGATCATTTGGGGATCACTGTCAACCTTTCAAAATCCAATCTGGTCCTCACACAACATTTGGAGTTCATAGGGGTACTGTTAGACTCCATCTCAGAGATTGCAACATTACCTTTATGCAGGGTTCAGTTGATTTGGGAACAGGTTATGCAGATCTTAGACCTGTTGCTTTCCCTAGTTCACTTGATTCTTCATGCCCTTGGATCCATGGCCTTGGCTATTCATCTCATTCCCCTGGCAAGGTACCACATGCGAGGGTTACAGTGGACATTAGCGGTTCAATGGTTGGCTCTGTCTTAACCCATGTCCATGCCCATAAAGCTGACGACTGTGTACAGATAACACCTTCTTTGGTGGCTTCAATTTCAGGATCTCATTCTAGGTAGGCCCTTATCTCTCCCTCCATCCAAGGCCATGGTGACCACGGACACTTCCCTGATGGGGTGGGGGGATCATTGCCAGGGAAGACTGTCCAAGGCACATGGTCCCCCATAGAGACCAAGTTGAACATAAACATCTTAGAGATGAGAGCAGTTCTTCTACCATTGCAAGCATTTCAGGACTGCCTCCCTCGAGGGGAGATTGCAATTCAGACAGACAACATGGCTGTGGTCTGATATGTCAGCAAACAGGGAGAACACAATCTTATCTGTTGTGCAGAGAAGCCATGAGAGTGTGAGATTGGAGGATGCCCTCTGGGCATTTTCTTCTTGCAATGCATATACCCGGGAACTCCAACATGTTGGCCGACAAACTCAGCAGATCCATCTTGAATCCTCACAAGTGGTCCCTCAATGCCACAGTGGTGAAGCAGATTTTCAACCATTGGGGTCAACCTTGTTACAACCTCTTTGCCTCCCCTGCCAAACACAAATGCAGCAGGCACTTCACCCTGATCCCCCCTCCAGGGGAGTCACTGAGGGATGCTGTAGCCCATGACTGGCCCCCGGGTCTCCTGTACACTTATCCTCCTATTCTTCTAATTCCCAAGGTTCTGCCGAAAGAAATGCCTGAGCGAATCCCCTATCATTATTGCCCCTTTCTGGCCCCATCAACCGTGGTTTTCTTTCATCAGGTCTCATGTGAAGTATCCGCCCTGGGTACTGGATCCTCGACAGGATCTGCTCTCCCATCCTTCGGGCCTTCGCCTCCCAAATATTTGGACCCTTCATCTAACCGCATGGTTTCTCCAATTCCAGTGATTTTAAAACAGTCCAGGCTGGAGTCACCCATCAAGCATATTATTTTAGCCTCCTAGAAATATTCTGCCAGAAAGGTTTACCATAGCAAGTGGAAAAGGTTTTCCATGTGGGCCAAGAGCAGGAATCTGGATCCTTCTTCTGCTTCAGTTTCTGGTATCCTTTTGTTTTTGTCCTCCCTTTTCCAAGTGTGAGCTAGTTTCTCTATGATCAAGCTTCAGTTGGTGTCAATTTCTAATTTTCATGAGAACAGTGAGCTTACTTTTTCATCAAGGCTCTACAAAGCATTCATGAAGGGGGTCTTCCTGCTTAGAGCACTAATTAAGGATCCCTTGCCTCCTTGGGACCTTAATTTAATTTTTCAGTCTCTGACTAGGAGTCCTTTTGAGCCTGCTAGTTCCTGTGATCTGAATTCCTTGTCTTGGAAAATGGCCTTCCTGGTTGCTATAACTTCTGCTAGGAGGGTTTCTGAACTGCAAACTCTTTCCATTGCCCCGCCTTACATGATTTTTCACAAGGACATAGTTTCTCTCAATTTTTGTCTCAGGATGAATCCCTCTTTCTTGCCCAAAGTTACTTCTGAATCTAATCTAAACCAATGCAATTCAGCTAAAAGTGTTCTTTTCTAGTTATTCTAATAAAGGGGTGTACAATTTGTATACTTTGAATGTACACAGGCAATTATAGTTTTATCTTCATAGGCCATAGGATTTCACAAGTCAGAACAGCTCTTTTTGGCTTTTTCCCCAAACAGACATGGTGTCCTGGTTTCTAAGGTCACTATTTCTAAGTGCATCTCTAGCTGCATAGGTTCATAGGTAGGTACTAGGCTATCGGCCCAAGGGCCTACGTAAGCCTAGCCAACAAGGTTCCCCTGGCTTATGCCACCCAAGAAGGTTATTTTCCTGTGCCACTGTCGAGCAGAGACACAGAAGTGATCCTTGGGGTGTATTTCCTATTTCCCATCCCCTCATCAAGATTTTTCTTGAAGAGTGCTAATGAAGAACTTTACTTGACATAGATGGGTAGCCTGTTCCAGAGTATTGGAAGTCTCTGAGACAGGAATCTATCCCTCCAGCATGTCCTGTTTATTGTGGTGACATGGTTTCGATCCCTAGAGCATGTGGCTCAGAGGGATTGGGATTTCTTTAGGTGTAGCATGTCCAACAGCTCTGGGGTTGACATAGCTTTATATGTTAGGCAGAGATCACCTCAGAGTATGCAGTATGCTATGGAGTAAAGCTTGAGTTTTTTTGAGATGGTCAGTGTAAGGCATTTGTTTGAAGCCAGTAATCCTCTTTGTGAGGTACTTCTGCGGCCTTTCCAGCTAATGCAGATGTCTTGTGAGGTACATTCCAAAAGGGGTGTTGTACTCTAGAATGGGTCTAATGAGTGCCGAGTAGAGGGGAACAATGACCTCTTTTTTCCTGGATGAGAACCCTTTTATGATGAGGTGTGCAACGTAGAAGGATTTCCTGACTACTGTGGCAATGTGACTATCAAAGGAGAGACTACTGTCCACCTGGGTCCCAAGGTCTCTTATCACACATTTGGTGTTACGTAGATTGCTGCCTATGTGATAGTTCATGGGTACAGAGTTTTTACCAAAGGGGATGACACTGCACTTTTTGACATTGAACTTGAGGCCATGGCTCTGACACCAGGCATCTGTCTCAGCGAGGCCCTTCTGTAGGATGTCCACATTATTTGGGGACTTAACTATGGCTCCAGGTTTGCAGTCATCTGTGAACTTCATTAGCCAGAGGCCTTCTGTGTTAGCCTGTACTTCAGAGAAGTAGATACCAAATAGGAGAGATCCCATGACTGAATCCTGTGGTACTCCACTTGTCACTGGATTGAGGTCAGATTTGGAGTCTGCAACATTTACAGTGTGGGTTCTGTCAGTAAGCCAGTTGGCAACCCATCTTGTGACATAGGGATTTATACCTAGTTTAGTGAGTTTAGCTATAATTCCAGGATGGGGGATGGTGTTGAAAGCCTTGGCGAGGTCAAGATATGCTGTGTGAACCACCTTACCCTCATCTACGGCTTTGGTGACTGCCTCAAAGAAGTCGATCAGGTTCAGGAGGCATGATCTACCTTTCAGAATCCCAAACTGGGTGGGATCCAGTGTTTGGAAGTTACCAATGTCTTTGTTTATAAGTTCCATGATGATACGTTCCATGGTCTTGCAGACCAGGCTCATCAGGCTAATAGCGTGATAGTTCCTGGGATCAGAGGTGGCTCCCCCTTTCTGGAGTGGGATAACTGTTGCTGTGCACCATTCAGTGGGCACAAAGCCTGATGCGAAGTTATTATTGAACATGGTGCTAAGGTGGGGATCCAGTTCATTCTGAAGTTTATGTAAAACGCAGCCTGGGATGTTGTCTGGTCCCATGGATGCTGTGTTTTTGGCTTTAGAGTGTGCAGCTTTTACCTGCGTAGTTGTGATTACAGGGACTCTGCATTCTTCCTGTATAGATATGGGGCCTTTAAGGTGTGAGAGGGGGTAAAGTTAGCACTGAACCTATCTGCCAGGATGTTGGTGATATCAGTTGGTTCTGTAATTTTCGTGCCATTGTGCTGTAACTCAGAGCAGATCTGGATGTTGCCATGAAGATTCTTGACATAGCTATAGAATGCTTTGTGGTTGTCCTTAGGATCTCAGCTTCTTACTGAGGCTGACCAGGGAGCTCCTCCACTCATGGGATTTTACTCTCTTTTGCAACAGTTTCTTCTTCTGTTGTACAGTTTATTTATGGCAGAGGACCACCAGATTGGCTTCCTTTTTTTGGAGGATAGCGTCTTGGTTCTGTTTGGGATAGCACGATCCATGCACTCATGTAAGTGCTTATAGAGTGCATTTGTGTAGGATTCATCAGTTGTAACTGTATTGTCCATCTGCATGGGTGTCATGAAGTTCACTACTTCTGTCTTAAGAAGCATGAAGTTAGCTTTGAAAACATTTTTACCATGGTTTCCTTAATGGGGGGTGGGGGCAGGATGTGGATATCAAGGGTGATTAGCTTATGGTCGGATTGGACTAACGAGGAGTTGACTTCAGTTGTGGAACACCGGTCACTCATGTTGGTAATGACTAGGTCTAGGATATTGTTGCCTCTGGTGGGGGTGTGGATAAGTTGATCCAGGGCATTGGAGTTTATGAATTCCAGAAAGCGTTGAGCTAAGGAGTTGGTACACAAGTAGTTTTCCCAGTTAATGATGGGGTAGTTGAAGTCGCCCATTATTAGGGTGTTTGGTTGAACCCTAATATTTTCCAGTACATCAAGAAAAGAGGAGTGGGAATCCTGGGGTATGGTGGGGGAATCTATAGCAAGCTACAGCTTGGATTGCAGTTTTGCCCAGAGTTAGTTGCACTTGGATAACCTTGGATGCATTATGCTGAGCAACTAGCCTGGAGGTGTGGATATCCTTAATGAATATGGACACACCTCTGCATTTGGTGTTTCGGTCCAGGTTACATGGCCGAAAAGTGTGGTATGAATTATAGCCTCATGCTATCTGTAGCCTTGAACCAGGTCACTGCACAGATATCAATGTTCTCCATTTTAAGGAGTGCCTCGAGTGAGTGCATTTTGAGATTTAGAAATCTAGCATTGAGTAGCATTATCCTCAGTTTTTGCTTGCCTGTTCCTGGCATGGTGGTGAATTTGTCATTTGAACCTTGCCTAAAAAAGGCACTATAGGGCCAGCAAGAGCCTTAGCCAGTATCTGGAATCCCAGGGGAGACAGGTGCAGGCCATCTCTGTCGTGGTCTGACGACCATGTCATACAAAGTAGACAGATACTGGATCCCCTTAGAATGACACCAGAAGCTTAGCCAATTGTTGAAGTCAGTGATTTTGTCCTTGTACTGCAGTATCATTTTGGGTGATAGCAGAATGCTACTCAGGGCTAGGGTCATACCTGCCTGGGCTACATGATCAAAGAGCTCTTCTATGTCTCTTTTCATGTAGTCCAGGGAGGTACGTCTCAGGTCATTCACACCAACATGGACAATGACAGAGTCATATTTGTACTTGTGGAGTGACCTGAGTGCGTGGGTTATGTGGCGGATCCTGGCACCTGACAGGCAGCTGACAGTAACCTTCTCCTTGTTTAGCCTGGTGGGTAGGACATCTGTGTGCCTGACTATAGAGTCACCCATGACTAGTGTGCTGGGTACGTTGTTTTACCTTATTGGCTGTGGTTGAGTGGCACACTGAGTCTGTGGGCTATATGTCATTTGGGTTGTGTTGGGGGATAGATGTTGCTTGCGTTTCTGCTTCAGAGGTCTGTTGCTTAGACAGATTATTATTGAGAACCTCCGCAAATGTTTTTGTGTTACTATGTGTGGATTTTGGTGGTGTAGATTTAGTGAGACTATGTGATGAGTGTGGTGTGGTGCAAATGTTTACCTTCTCTTGACTGTCAAGTTCAGTCTTGGTTGGAGAGAGCTTTACCTCCAGTTTGGCTAGATAAGTGCATCTCTCACAGGTTGTAGTGTTGGGTGGTAGGAGTAGAGGGTTGTCTGTACATGAGGCAATTTCTACATTGCCTCAAGATGCCCAGATTCATCAGATAGACAGGAGAGAACACTGGGAGCTTGACCCTTGAACATGCCTGAATAAAAAACTATGTTCCTCTAGATAAGTGAGGAAAGTGAGTAAAAGAGCAGTTTTTCTCTAAGCAAGTGAGAAAAGTAAGTACAAAAACTGTTTTCCTCTAGGTAATGAGGAAGGTTGAGTTCTATAGTAATTCATAGCTTATTTAGTGCTGGCAAGTTCTGAACAAGTGCTGAGCATGAATAAGCAAATTTAAGTGGTAAAACTAAGAATCTGTATCTGCACTAGACTAGTTACAGGACAGAAACAAGTGCAAATGCAGGCTTTCAAATCAGAAAGTTGAGAGAGATAGAAAATATTGCCCAAATGGCCAATAACTAAAATTTCCTGGGCCAGAACCACTCCTTATGTGGTAGACAGGTTATCTAGTGCTTACCACTCCCACTGATAAGCTAGAAGGCTTCCACCTATCATAGAAAGGCTTGGGGGGGGGGGGCTCAGAAGCTTACATAAAGTCCCGGATACAGCAAATCTGTATCTGGACTACACTAGTTACAGGAAAGGTGGGAAACAGGGTTACAGCAATTTTTTTAACAGAAAAGTAGCTAAAACAGCAGTAAAAACAATTCACATGCAGTGCAAGCTAGCACACTTGAGTATGTAGCAATATTAGACAAAACACAGTTTAAAAAATGCAATTAAATTAAAAAGAACTTAAAGCAAGTGCAGAAGGAGTTTATTAGGTAGAATGTGGTAAAGAAATGGGACTGGCGGAGTGTCCCAGATCAAATCTACAGTGGGGCGGGCAACTGCAAAAGCCACCAAATTTAAACTACAAGCCATAAATAGTGAGGGTGGGTGGGACAAAACACTTTCCGCAGAGATCTGAAAAACTATAAGCAACAATTAACAGTACAAACTCTAAAAACCAAAAAAATATGCTTAACTCTTTATATTTCCAGATAGCTTGAAAAGCAGTCTTTTAGAACACAGGTTCCAGCAATGAAATGCAGGCTGTTACTAACAGGTCTAATTTTATGCACGTGATCCTTGAGGTAGATAACATACAAGCTGTAAAAAACAATTATACCAACTAAAGACACAGCAGAAAATAGGGGGAGGTGGGGAAAACACTTTCAGCAGAGATCTGAAAAACTATAAGCAACAATTAACAGTACAAACTCTAAAACCAAAAAAATATACTTAGCTCTGTATATTTCCAGACTGATTGAAAAGCAGTCTCTCAGAACACAGGTTCCAGCAATGAAAAGCAGGTTGTTACTAACAGGTCTAATTTTATACATGTGATCCTTGAGTTAGATAACACACAAGCTGTAAAAAACAGTTATACCAACTGAAGACACAGCAGAAAATAGGGGGAGGTGGGGAAAACACTTTCAGCAGAGATCTGAAAAACTATAAACAACAATTAACAGTACAAACTCTAAAACCAAAAAAATATACTTAGCTCTGTATATTTCCAGATAGATTGAAAAGCAGTCTCTCAGAACACAGGTTCCAGCAATGAAAAGCAGGCTGTTACTAACAGGTCTAATTTTATGCATGTGATCCTTGAGTTAGATAACACACAAGCTGTAAAAAACAGTTATACCAACTGAAGACACAGCAGAAAATAGGGGGAGGTGGGGAAAACACTTACAGCAGAGATCTGAAAAACTATAAGCAACAATTAACAGTACAACATCTAAAACTAAAAAAATATATACTTAGCTCTGTATATTTCCATATAGATTGAAAAGCAGTCTCTCAGAACACATATTCCAGCAATGAAATGCAAGCTGTTGCTAACAGGTCTAATTTTATGCATTTCCACAGTCTATGACAATAGTCATCTTGAGGTTCCAGAAAGAATCAGGGCTCATTCTACGAGGTCCATGGCTACTTCCTCAGCCTTTTTGGCTAGACTTTCTGTTGATGACATTTGTGCTGCTGCCACTTGGTCTAATCCTTACAGGGCTTGCTTTGGCTCCACGGTGCTTCGGCATGTCCTTCCTTGAGGCCTCCCAGGATAAATGATAGCTGGGGACTCTGACCCTATGTTGATGAATAATGACATGGATAACATCAGATAACATGTTATGTCTTACCATAACTTGGCATATGCGTTATCCTATGCTGTTATTCATCACATTTCCCTCCCACCATTCCCCTACCTTGTTGGATCTTGGAGGAAGCTGAAGTGCTTCTCCTCTGGTCCTGGACTCTGTCCTTCTAGTTTTGGAGGATTAGCCACTGGGAATATGTTAGCAAACTTGATCTTGGGGGTTAGAGGTCAGCAGGGCATTATGGAAGGGAGGAGCTAGAGCCTTGGATCAATCTGTTGTAGGTTCCCGGCTCAGATCTGATATCGGATCTTAGACCCTATGGTGATGAATAATGACATAGGATAACACAGATGCCAAGTTATGGTAAGTACATAACTCATTTTTTAACACTTAAAAACGTAAAAAAAAAATATGTATAAAAACATGCTCATGACGATAAGCTATTGTTAAAAAATAATAATAATAAAAAATAAAACAACTCACTGTTGTCATTGCCCAGAGCACCCATACAAGCATTTTCATGGCATACCATCAGAAAGTGATGTCTGTCATTATCTAGTGATTTCAGTCCTCAAATATTTACCACAAAACAGCTCTTTTATTAAGAACAGATCAACAATATGAGGCAAGCATATTGACATTCTGTGAAAATCTACACTTTTGAGAGGTATGCTACATGGACTATGCACAATCCTTACTACCTTAAAAATATAGCACAGAAACAATGTACTGTGCATGCGCACTACATATCTTACATGCCCCAGACTACAGGAAGCTGGCAGAAGAATATAAAGTTCATTTGTGGAATGCCATTATTTAGAAAAGGTAAGACATTTTTATTAATGTCATTATCTAATAACAACAATCTACTCCTATACATGGTTAACCCAAGATTTACCTATGTCTGGCTTTGTTTAATCACTCAGGCTTCACCCCATGATAAAATCATGCCATCTGTGGTTAAATCCTGCGTTAACATCCCAGTCATGGATTCTTTTTGAAATATAAGACAGATACAAGTAAATATAATGCAGGAATTGTTGAGGCATGCCTGTGTATTTTTAATGTATGCTTTTCTTATTGAAGTTCCAAGTCAGCCTGACGTACAGTATAACTGGGTAATAATAGGCATTCTTCAGTTTGTACAGAATATTTGCTGATATAGCAAGAAAAGAAAGAACAAACAGTTCATGCTGATGTGATCAGAGACTGATTTCCTAATTGCTTTAGTACTTAAAGTCTGCATGGAAAAGACTGGAAAGTTCTAGCAATCTGGTATAGCAAAAGGTTGGATGCACCGTTTTCATAAGGACTAAGAACATCATTAGTTATAATAGGTCATAAATGGCAGTCTTTAGTTATCTAATTATTAAAGTACATGCATCTTCTGCTTTGAGAGAGAACCACAATGTAGTCTGCTTTACTTCAATTGAAAAAAAGTACTACTGTCTTCTGATTTCAAAATGTTTTATTATTTTTTACAATTTACAATGTACTTTTATATTAAGGTGTTAATGGCGAGCCAGCAAATGGCAAAACCAACATCTTTTGACGTGTCACTCCAGCAATTCAGACTGCAGATATTATGAGTGTGTTTACATCATATACAGACATTGTGGCTGTGATACAGAGTTGCCTAAAGTTAACAAAATAATAATTTTTGTTTTGTTGGCAAAAAATTCTAAAGATGGCATCACTAGACTTTTTTCTTGACCATAACAGTAGGGCAATTCTCTTTCAATTTAAGCTAGTGTAGTATGCAGCAAACAAGTACAGTTTGATTCCACACATAAATGTTTCCTGTACGAGAAGCTTTTCTAAAACATATGCACTGAGTACCTCTCAACTGTACAGATTTTCACAGAATGTCCAGATTTTTGCCTCATATTTTTGGTCCATTTTTTATAAAATTGTGGTTTTCTGGCATACAAGTGGCAAATCATTTAAGACTGATGTTAGAAGATAATGACAGACATTTGAGTTTCAGGTTTTATACCCTTCAAAAATTCATGTGAATGCAAAACCTGTTAAACTATCAACTTTCTAAGTTTCTAAGAGTAATATTTAAAAATTGTCCCTATTTTTGGGCCTTTGCGGGTGGCCTAATGGTTAAGGTGTTTGCCTTACAAACACAGGGGTGCAGGGTTTGAGTCTCACAAGGGATAATTGGCTAAGCTTAAAATGGCTCACAAGTGCAGTTAGCTTAGTACTATTCTATGAATCTACGAATCTATTTTATTTGTGGCTTTGTCCAGATTTCTTGCTCTAAGAGGTTGAGAGGTATGGCACTGACTGGTATGGCAGACATCCTGCCAGAAATCTTCAAGTAATCTTTTCTACTGTTAGACAAGGCAATATCAAAAACAATTTATTACGGTAATAAAATAATTTCTACTACTCTACATGTTAAACTGAGGGACTCTTAAAAGTTTCATTATCAGAGATAATAAATCTACATATTCTGCCAGCATAAGATAAAGCCAAGTCTTTCAACATTAGCTAAAAGCACAGAACCATTTGATGTTCATATCTTCTTTACATTCCTTTGTAGCAGAATAACAGAAGAAAATGTCATAAATTACCTCCTACAGTTTAAAATAAACTATGCCTATCAGTCTTCAGTTTTTCAGATGACATTAGCTCAGAGACCTCAAGTAAAGTACCTGCCTTAAGTTTTAAATTTACAGAACTTCTTTTAAAAAACAACTTCGCTCTAAAAATATGCTCATATTACATTCTCGAAACAGTGATATCATTTGTTTCTACAATGACTTCTACTGATGCTCAACATTTAGTTCACTGTTGCAGTAGTCTAAGCTATTTGGGTTATATCATATCCTAGGATGACCACTGGCCAGCTTTGAAAGCTTTGAAAGTGTCTAACTGTCATAGCTCATTGAAGACTGAATATCATTCATATTTTTTCTTTATTTAGATGACCTATTCATCTTTGCAGTGTCTTTTCCCACATGTCAAGATTCATTGCAATGAGTTTGTTCTCTTCTCTTCTGACTGCTCTGGGGTTCCAAATAAATGTTCAGAAATCCTCCTTACTCCATCACACAGGATTGTCTTTCTAAGCTATTGTATGGACATCTTGCAGATAAAGGCATATTTAACACAGGAGAATGTGGATTTTTATCTGGAAACATTGCTGAAGTTTTCAAATCAGTCATGGACCTCAGCCAGAGAGTATCTCAGGATCCTGGGGTTCATGGCTTCTATGATTCTCATGATTCCTCTTGCCAGGTTGCACATGAGACAGATTCAATGTTTTATAAAAAATATACAGATCCATTATTTGTATCCTGTAGTAATTCAGATTCCAGTACAATAGAGAGTCGATTATCTGAATGCCAATTATCCAAAATGTCACTTATCCGAACCAGCCTTCCAATGTTTTTGGGTAGGAAAAATCATAAATTCTGAATATGTAAACATTATACGTATTCACTTGAGCATGTTTTTTGAGCCTGTAGCCAACTCCTGTTTGAAAAATATTTTTTATTGTCCAGTGAAAATCACTGAATGGTTGAAAAGTGTATTCCTGCATGCAGAAAAAAACAAGATTTTTGAAGTTTTTTATCTGGTTCAACCATATGTTTGATTATCTGAAGAGTCTGATTATCTGAACTACCCTCGGTCACAATTAGTTCAGATAATCAACTCTCTACTGTATTGGGCTTTGTCATACAAGAACTGCACTGTTGGAGACTACAAATAGAAACAAATCCAAGTCTTCCCTTTCCTCTTTTACCTCTAAGTCAGTCTGTAACTGTAGATGCCACAGATATCACTTGGGGTACGGGGCAGTTTCTCTGGGGTTAAAGGTGCAAAGCCTATGGTACTTCTAACGCAGACCAAAGCACGTCAGTGTCAAAGAGATGTGAGCTGTAGTACATGCCTTAAAATCTCATCATCATCTGTTATCCCCTGGATTGCTTCAGGTGATTACAGACAACATCACAAGACACATACTGCATGCCTTTACAATATGGAAGGAAAATTGAGCACCCAGAGCAAACTCATGTGAACACAGGGAGGAAATGCAGACTCTGCACAGAAGGCTCCCCAGCTGAAAATTGAACCAGCAAACCTCTTGCTGTGAGGCAACAATAGTATCTGCTCTACCACTGTGCCGCCTCAAGGAGATCTGTTTGTCTTTTTCCAAAACCGACAAATGAACAAACTCTACTTCAGGACTCCTTGCAAAGCACTTATAGAAAGTATGTCTTTTCTTTCCCATGGTTGGGAATGTTTCTTTATACATATGCACCCCTTTCCACTGATATCCAGGGTAATACTTAAGATACTTTAGGATCCCCCAAAGATCATTGTGGTGACCCCATTTTAGCCCAGGCAACATTGTTTCTCCCTTCTTATTTAACTGGCTGGGGAAATTACCACAAGCTTCTCACAAACTGGAATTTCTCACAGAAGACACAGGGAGTTTGATATACCCAGTCTCAGACTAACTGCCTGGATGATTCAATTTTAATTCCTTTTAGGCATATATTTCCAGAGGACGTGCAGCAAGTACTAAAGGAGGCAAGAACATATGCTACTACGAAATTTTATATTGGCAAGCAGAAAAGATTTTCTTGTTGGTGTCTGGCCAATAACCGGTGCCATATTAGGGATTATGTACCACTGGTGCTTAAATATTTGTGTGAGTAATTATCCTGGTGCCTGTCTTATTCCTCTATCAAGGTACATCTTGTGGCCATTTCTGCTTTTTTTTTTGCCCACGGATCCCAGTTTTTCTATGACTTTAGTGAAACAGTTTCTTAAGGAACACTTGAAATCTCCTTATAAACATGTTGATCCTTCCTGAGTTCTTAACTTTGTGCAAGAAAAGTTAACCATGTCTCCATTTGTACCTGCTTGTCAAGCAGACTTAAAGTTCATTAAATGGGAAACTGTTCTTCTCATTGCTCCAGCATCTGCAAGAAGAGTATCTGAGTTGCAAACTCTTATGGTAGGTGAACCCTATTTGGTCTTCCATAGAGACAGGGTTTCATTCATGCCCAGAGTAGTTTCAGAATTGACTTTGAATCAAGCCTTTAATCTACCAGTGTTCTACCAGGTCCTCAGAACCAGGAAGAATAGATTCCACATACTGTGGGTGGGCATAGGCAACTCAGGTACTATCTTGACAGAATTATGTCCTTTAAAGAAGCAGATCATCTATTTGTTTCTTATGTTGGCAGAAAGAAAAGACAACTCATGTCAAAGTAAAGTATTTTGTGATGGTTGTTCTCAACTAATACTTTTTGTTATTCACTTCCTGGATGTTAGAATTATACCATTTGGGCACCTTTTTCCTGAGAATGTGCAGCAGGTATCAGGTGTTAGAGTCAGGAAAACCAACTACTAGAAAATCGTATATTAGTAAATAGAAAATGTTTTCTAGTTGGTGCCAGGAAAAGAACTAGTACCCATTCAGGTCTACTGTTTCTCTGGTGCTATTTTATTTGTATGAGTTACTATCCTCTAGTCTGCCTTACTCCTCAGCCAAGGTTCATTTGTTAGATAATTCAGCACATCTGCCCATAGATCCCCATTTTTCAATGCATTCTCAGGTAAAAATGTTTTTGAAAGGGATGTTGTATACAAATCCTGCAGGTGGCTCCTTCTTGGGTTCTTAAATTTGTTTTAACAAAGTTAACTCTTGCTCCATTTAAATCAGCTCATTGGGCTGACTTGAGGTTCTTAACATGGAAAACAGTGTTATTAATTGCTCTGACCTTTGTAAGAAGAGTATCTGAGTTGTAAGCTATTATGGTGGGTCAACCTTATCTCATTTTCTACAAAGACAAAGGTGCCTTGAGAACCAAGTCTTCTTTTATGTTTAAAGTAGTACCCTAGTTTACCTTAAGCCAATCTATCCAAGCTTCCATCTTCCCATCTTTTTTCCAGAAACCTAAAAATGAGGGAGAAAGGATGCTCAGTACCTTGGCTGTCCACAAACAACTCCTGTGCTATCTTGACAGAACAACATCTTTCTGGATTTCTGATCAGGTGTTCATTTCTTGTTAAGGTAAAAAAAGGACAACCTGTGTCAAGTGGACTATTTCCATATGGTTGGTTCATGCTGTTACCTTTTGTTATACCCACCACTACAAAATTATTTCAGGTAGGGTTAAGCCTCATTCTGCCAGGCCTTGGCTTTGTCTGTGACTTTTTGGAAAGGGCTAGATTCTACGAGCAGTAACTTGTTCCTCTATGCATGCTTTTGAAAGGACTGTAAACTATATTCCTTTTCCAGATCTAGGACAGACTCTGTTAGGATCACTCTTCAGGGACTCCTGGACCCTCATAATTCCTCCTGCCAGTCAGTCTAAGCTGTAGCAATTAATCAGTATAGCTTAGGCTACTGCAGCAGTGATTCTAATGATGAAAATAGTAATGTTGTGTAAGTAAACTTACTATTACAATAGATGATAATTGATTACTGTTGCAGTAGCCTCTGCCTCCCTCAATTCCTCTCATTTTTGCATGCCTTTGTTCCTGAGACAGGACCATTATTTTAATTTTCCTAGCATTGTCTTTGTCATGTCATTAGTGTCTTTCTCTCAGTCTCTTGGGTGCCATGAAAGCTGTCAAGGGCTTGGCGCACAAACCAAACCCTGAGCTTACTAAGAGTTTGGGTGTGTGGAAGGTGTCCTGAAGGCTTTCTTAGCTGGCTGGCTGTTATACCCTTAGCATAATATAACCCATATAGCTGAAGGTACTGCAGTAGTGCTATGGTAACTTTACTTACACAAATGTACTTTCCTCCAAGTGTTGTGTAACCTCATAGAATGTTATATAATGCATGTGGTGTGGTTGGTTTGATCTCCACTTTACCCAAGGCTGTTAAGTTATTTTTATTGAAAAATTCTTACTTACCTGGCTTATCAAATGAATGGGACTTATTAAGGGAATAATTTAATAAATATTTAGAAAGTTATACTTTTAGAACCGTACTACTTACCACAGATACATATTGTCCTGGTTCATGTTTGTGAGGTGGCAGACTATGTTTAACTGACTTTTCTCTATACTGTCTCCTGATCTTGCTTCATATGTCTGAATTGTAAAATGTGTCCATTACTACAGCATATGCTTTGGTACAAAAGACATGATGATTTCTATTGCCAGTGTTTTTCCTTTGCCTTCTTAGAAGAAAACAGCTTGTCAGAAGAAAGTTTTTTAAACATAACTAAGTTTTTATATTTTGCTTCTGTTATATTTTCACATTTCCCACTTTATTGACAATTAATCCAGAAATTGTCTATTATCAGCTTAATGTAGCTTTCTGAACTAAACGTTTCGGTTATACTAATGTACTACCCTTTCATGCAAACTAAGACACAAATATATGTCTCTATTTCGTTACTTTTGTCTTTTTAGGGCGACCAAGCTCACTTTGAGCACCTGACATATTCCTTCCATTCAAATGCCATCATGAGCCTTGATGTCTGTGTCTGGAAACCACTTGCGGTGACCTGTTCCATTGATCGATCAGTTCGTGTTTGGAATTATGAAACAAAGTAAGTTGTATTGTTATATTTTTCATAGCATATAGATTGTCATGCTTTATAAGGATCCTCTATCTGCCCAGTATGGGTCTATATTATTTCAGCAAACACTTAAAATAGCAAAAGCTGTTTAATTGACCCAATAAAGTTGAAATCCCTAAATCCCAAACACATGGAACAGCAATTTTTATCCCAGGGGAAAAAAAATCACTGGGCCGTGTTCGGGACTTTGCCATTTCCTCCACTGTAGTGCAATCCCGGAATTGGTATATTTAAATAGGGGGATGTGGGGGGTAAAGCTCCCCATTTTTATTTTGTGTTTGGATATTTTTTCTTTAATGGAGCAGCGATTTATTTTCCCTGGGGAAAATAATCACTGTTCCATGTGTTCGGGATTTAGGGATTTCGACTTTATTGGGTCGATTAAACAGCATTCGCTATTTTAAGCATTCACTGAAATAATATAGATCCCCCAGTACACCAGTTTCCCTACCTTTTGAATAAGGTACACATCTTGTTAACCAGAACCTATCATCTTCTTTCATCCACTCAGCACACGAATTGCCGTATGTCAGTCCTATGCAGTTTTAAATTCTTCCTCTGCCCTCACTCTTTTCAAGAAAGACTATATCAGTAATGTTGAAAATTTGCATCCTAAACAGTTTTCTTATTTTCCCAATATAAAAAGATGGGGAAGACAAACACTGGGCTATATAAACCATGCCAATTGTACAACAATAAGAAAGGTCCTCAAAAGTGATTGTGGTGATATTTGTGCCCAAGATGATGCATTTTGTCCTAGCATTAGACCTACATTACTTGCATGACCAAATTTGAACTTGGATAAAGATTTCTTATTAAGTATAAATGCATAATTATTTTCAAATGACCTTTTTAAATCAAAACTACTTTTGAAAATGTATTCCTTTTACCCAATATTGTTATCATATCATCAGAAACTTTAAAAAAGTTGCAATGCCTATATATGATATCCTTAAGAAGAACATTGTCAAATGAACATTTAACTGATATGTCCAAAGGAAAAAAAAATGACCCACTCTGGTTCAGTGTTCAATGAGGCCAACAAAATGGACTGAAAATAAATAGTTCTCTTAACAATAATCTCAGCAATAACCTCATACACTTTCTGTGATATTATTTATCTAAAAATGTATCTCTTACAATTTTCACATTGTTACAATTTTCTTTATTAGAAAGCAATCTAGAAAGCCTTACTAGTTGGCCTTTAATCAAATTATTTTTCTTTTTAAAAGGGTGGTTACTGTGAAAGTGTAAATAGGCATTAGTGAATATGGGTTTTTCAAAATGATATAGTCAAATGTTCTTGACTCCAGGCTTTTAAAAATAGTTATGTCAAGGAAGTTACACTATTACTAGACACATTATAAGTGAAATTCAAAAAAGACATTGTTCCTTGCAAATAAGCAAAAAAGTAATTTAAACATTCAACTGTACCAGTCCAAATAATAAAAATGTAATCTAGGTGTCATAAATATGTATATAAATTTATATAAAATTCACAATTAAAAACATAATTCTTTTCCAAGTATGCTAGAATTAAATTTTCAAAAATAGGAGCTGAGGCAGTATATATTGCCACCCCGGAACATTGTTTGTAATATTTACCATGAAACAGAAAGTAATTATTAGATAAGACTAGATCCATAAATTTACTCACTAATTCAAGTATATTGTTGGACAAACAGCGAGATTCTTGTAAAATAGTTCTCAAATATTTCAATGCTATGTTCTGAGAAATCACAGTGAACAAATCAGCAATGTCATTGTTTAATTACATTTCCCTCAACATATCCAGTAAGTGCCAATAATCTTTTAAGATGGTAGGCATTTTTTAATAAATCTTTTAACTAAAAATCAAGAAAAATGGCAAATGGCTCTGTCTCGTTACCTCCTATAGAAATACCTGTCTTGTAGGAGGGTCCACCCTATTCATATGAATATTAGGGTTGCCAAACATTTCCAATATAATTGGATATTTCACTGTTAAATAAATAAATAGTTCTGGGGAAATATGTTCTAACAAAAGATCTTGTAAAATATATCATTCTGGTTTTGTGCTAAGCTCATCTCATTTTTTTGAAACTCAAGCATAAAATATGTCATTATTTAACATTAAAGACTTTTTACTGTGATAACTAATTAAATTTATTAGAATTACCCCATGTTAGGCAGGTGTCATAATATGAACAGAAGAATTCACTGATACATCAAGTAACACTTCTGACTCAGACTTAGAAAGATTATAAACTTTATGTTTGGACTTCTTTCCCAACAAATTTCTAATACCAATCTCACCTCTCAGAAATGTTTAATTGCGGAACATGTTGGGAGACTGAACATACCACAGAGCTGACAATGCTTTTCAGTGTTACTCAGCTGAATGAAACATAAGGGCTAGTTATAACTTCCTGATGTATAATTTAAATTAATTAAAGTATTTATAACATCCACCCATTTTGTAGTAATAAAAGTGACCCTTTTTTAAATGGGGAAATGCTTACATCTGTAATTTCAATGTCACTAAATTTAAATACATGAACTCTTATCACTTCAGAGCTGTCACTTCTCCTCCATATCATGCAAATGAAAAACATAGATGAATATATTTTTCAATTCTTTGTAAGACAAACTTTTAGCATTTGTGTTTAGCCACCTTTTTTAGCCCATTTTCTGGATATAATTTCTTCAGTAGTGGCTGCCTTCTCTCCAAGGATCCAAGGCAGGTTTCATTGTACAACTAAAGAGTGCCTGTGTACAGCAACAGGCACACAATTGCAGAGACATCTTGAATACTCTTCAGAAACATAGCAGTGATTTCATTCATGACTATGGTCATTTATTTACTAGTGTAGAGAAATTGCCTGGTAAATACTACTTAAAAAAACACCTGTTGCAGTGTCAGTGACACTGAGATGTACTGCAAGAAAAGTGCCAGTGGGTCTCAAGAGTAGACTACAACAGAAGATAAAGTGAATAGAAGGTTTTATTAAGAACTAATTAGAACCAAAATACCTGGTGAATAGTATAGTTTCTATTGTAAAGCAACATGATTCGCATTTGTATTGATTCCCAAGATCTAAATAATGTGACTAAAACAGAACATTTCTCATTGCCTACAGTTGATAAGTAGTCTTAACAGTGTCAAATTGCCAAGTTCTTTTTGGTGCAAGCCAGAATTTAAGGATTCTGGCAAATACGAATAGGTGAAAAATGCTACAAATTGTGTACATATAATACACAGTTCAGAAGATACAGATTTCTTAGACTTAAATTTTTGTATTTCTTCACTGCCTAAGGAAGCCAAAGGAGATATTATACAGGAAATTGAGGGATTGGAATGTGTTATAAACATCATTTTATTTTATTTATTTTACATTTGTTTACTGGTAATGTCTGATTGGGCCAGTAGTAGCCCATTTTCAGAGGAGGCCCAGGGAGAAAATCTCCATTACATTTAAAAAACATCACAAATAGAGATAGAAATACATAACATGTCAGATATACAAGATTGCTTTTGCTAATTCACTTTTATAACATAATGTATATGATCTATTGTGGAGTCAGTCAGATGAAGAGTATGACAAGCGACTGATGCAGTTGATTAAAGCAGTGCTACTTCAAATTAATAAGAACAGATATAAAGTAAGAGTCACTATTCTGAATTACATGAGTCACATTCTGATGTCAGAAGAACTGAAGCCTTCTACACAAAAAAGTCAGAGCAGTTTAGCAAATGCCAAACCAAACACAATCATTATAGAAATTTTGTTGGAATGATAAAGTTAGTAGCTAGTCTGTCTGAGATATGTATGCCTGTTTGTAGATTGTTGGAACAGAAGCTAGCCAAATAGTAGAGCTATGAACAAGAAAAGAGCATGACAAGGGATTGATGCAGTTGCTTAAGAGATTAAAGCAGTGTTACTTCAAATTCAGTAAAAACAGATATAAAGTAAGACTCACTGTTCTGAATTACATGGCTCACATTCTGATGTCAGAAGAACTGAAGCCTTATGCACAAAAAAAGTCAGAGGAGTTTAGCAAATGCCAAAGCCAAAAGACAATCAATCATTATAGAATGGTAACTGGTCTGTTTGAGATATTTATGCCTGTTTGTAGGTTGTTGGAGCAGAAGCTAGCCAAAAAAATAGAGCTATGAACAAAAAAAGAGTTTTGAAATACTCAGGAAAATATGTACATATGCAAACACATTAAAGTACTGTGACACAAATAAGCCAGTTGTGTTACAAGTAAGAATCAATCAGAATGGTATAGGAATTATGATCTAGAAAACACTGTTCAGTGACATATGGGTGAGTAGAGTTTACAGGTGCATAAAAGAGATATGATGAGATAGAAATCTATTCACTGTACTGTCTATATGTATTTGTTTATTGGTTTTATAGTGTTCTAGAAATACTTTCTGTGGGTACTTCAAAAACAGACTGTATTTAGTACTGTTCCATATATGTCTAACTGTGAAAAACTAATTACTGCTAAGAATTGATAGTAGTGTGAAGACATGAGTGTTTTGTAGCATACAAAAGTCTGGGTTAAACTGCTCTACTTACAAAAAATATGGGTTAAACTGTTTTACGTTCTAAAAGGTTCTCACTCATTTACCTACTAGAAAATTTGTTCACTGTCCTGTACTTTTCATACACACCCTGAAGTCCTTACAAAGGTGTTTCCTAACCATTTGCCAAAGGACCTCAGGGAACAGTAGTGAAGGTAGGTTATATTTGTGTATATTTTCTTAACCTCTACACCTCTCTCCAACATTAAGCACAGTTTAAGCTTAATTTTTCTCCATTCTTCTACTATGTCTTATACTGCCTATTTTCTTCTGTTTCAGCTATAGACAGTAAAACTAATATTTATATAATGCATCACCATCCACCTTCCTGAAAACTTTTCCAATATACTTGGTGAGACCAGTCATCTACAACCAAGAACCTCCCCAGCAGAAAAGAACATTTAAAGTATGATTAATGTTCAACTCATAATCGTAAGCTACTGATACACTCTCTATTTAAAACAGACCTTCTTCCATCCCTATTCTGTGCCTCACCCATCTTTACAAATCTTAACTTAACCATCAAAATAAACTAGAGACAGCCTATAACAAAATTTCCAAATTTGTAAGAAATAATCCTCAAAAAAAAAAAAAAAAAAAAAAAAAACATTCCATAGCATTAAAAAGCCTTAACAGGCTAGAACCTAAAAAGCATCTTGACTACTAGCAACTTATTACAGCCCCTGAACTAATAAACTCCACAGAAAAATGCCAGCTCTAAAAGGAATACTACAAACCTATACCAATAATCAAGCCCTACGATACAACAACAAAGCTTTTCTATCTATCTATCAGAAAATCAAATAGTGCAGGAGACTCATTATACTCTTATCAGGTAACAAAATATCTGGAATCAAATCTGCCCTGAAATAAGGCAGGTAGACACAATGCATGCCTTCAAAACATCACTAAAGAAACACCTGCAAAATAATTGCTTGCACTCATGCACTACTGCAGGCTACCCCTCCTGTACTTACCCTAAACTCCACCATCAAACTTACACACCCTTTACTTAACCTTTCTGTACCCTACTGTACCCTAAACCTATGCATGTAACTTTATATGTCCTTCCATGTCCTTATCTATCTACATGGAAAATCAACGTTTTAAGTTGCTGGCACAGGTTACAGTGATGGAATCATCCCAGGCTGAGGGTCAACTATTTGCTAAGAAGACCAAAAAAGTTAGGCCAGATTCTACTGGTGTATCACCTAACCCAGAAGTGTCTCTTGAGGCTGGTGAAAGCCTGGAGGATTGGCCAGTTTTTCTGTTGGATTACTCTGCAGCAACTGCTTCAGAGGCTGGCATGGACCTGGCTTCTTGCACATCCTCAGAGGGTCTGCAGACATCCATTTTAGAAGTTCAGGGGGAACTGTGGCTGATAATATCTGAATAACCAAGGGATGTTCCACAGATTCTTGTTAGGGAGGAGATTCCCACTATGTTAATTGAGTATCAGCAAGGGTTCAAACCTCCTAAGATGTTTAGGGCTGACTTCCCTTTAAAGAAGACAAAGCACATTTCCCCTGCTCCTAAAGATCCTCAGCATGAATGGCAGGATTTTGTACAGGGCTTATTTAATGCTCTTATGGCCTTGAAGGAGTCTCTGTTCCTGCCCCACGTTGGTCCTCTACTCCTGTTAAGAGGCCCAGGGAATAGAACTCTTCTGATGAGGACTGAGACTCTAATGAAGGGTATTTGGCTTGTGTATCCCTCCAAGAGTCCCTCTCCATTGGATTATGGTTCTGAGGAGGAGGACTCTATCAGTCCAGACTCTCCTTTTGAGAATATTTCCTTTTGGGGTACTATCTCTCATATGATGGAATTTTTTAAGTGGGACTGGACCAAGGTTTGTTATGTTCAGAAGAGTTATTATGACCTTTTCCAAATGGAGTCTCCTAAGCCCTTTGCTGTTCTTGCTGCCATGCAGCTTCTCAGGCTCCTGTTTCCCGGTCTCCTGTTCCTAAAAAAAACTGATAGGTTTTATAAAGTGACTGATGACTGTAAATTTCTTTACAAGTGTCCCTCTGCTGACCTCTCTGTTATTTCTGTTTCTTCTGATAAGCCTTCCAAACTTTTGCCTTCTACTAAACTGCTTCTCTCTGACAAGGACAGTATGGCCATGAAAAGTTTGGGCAAAACATTGTATGTTAAGTTGTCAATCTCGCCTTCATTCTTGCTTGATGGGTTCGGAGCCGATCCTCGGCTCCGACTCGGCACTTGCTTTAGCTCGAGAACTCCTTTTACCAGCTCGAGGCAGCCCCATATCCCATGATGCAAGGCAGTAAATACCCAGATCTCGTTTGCCGCTTCGCTTGGGAGGTCTTCTTTTTACCAGCTCCTGGTAAGTAGTTCACTTTTGTGAGTTTTAAGACGTTCTGTCGGCTCCGAGAAGTCGGTGCCGACAGGATCAGTAGTATCGGCTCCGATGGCCCATTCCAGGAAGAGGTCGAGGTCTCCTTCCTTGGAGCCGATACTTTCGGGCCCGCCTCTTCTATCGGAACGGAGCCATCGGAGCCGATCTTCAAGGTCATCCAGGTTGTCAGACCATGACCTAGAGAGAGTGGTCAGTAGATTACTCAAGTCACAGGTACTGGCCCAAATGCTACACAGTCCGTCTCAGCAGACGACTGTTGGTCCACACCTGTTACAGTTCCTCCTTCAACTCTACCCCAGAGCTTGGAGTTGGAGTCTTCGGCATGGTTACTGCTACGGCTGGAGGACGGATACCCCTTCTGTTCCTTCAGCCCCTACTCTTATCTCCTCTTCCTTAGAGGGATTCGTGGTCGGGCTTCCATGGTCTCCTCCAAGGGGTGAGTGGCATCGGACCCTTGTCCGAGCCCGCTCTTCCCCTTGGAGCCTCGGCCTTGGTGAGCTCGGCTCCGACATCTGCCTCGGAGACTTCCCTTCGGTGGTTCCTGGAGTTCCTAGCTCTTGGAGCGGGTTCTCTCGGACCTGCCTGGGAGGGGAGCATTCGAGGTGATGAAGAGTGTACTGGCCACTGGTATCAGTCAGCAGTCTCTTCCCGTAGCTCCTCCCTCTATGGTACCTGTTGACATCTCTGCCACTTCTCTTGCTACAGGACCCAGAGATCCTCCGCCTCAGGTTTCCCATTGGGAATTTCCCCCTCTTCCGAGGATTCTCCTGATGTTTCAGGAGATCCTCCTAGGAAGAGGACTTGTAAGAGGAAGCATGTAGACTCCCCCGAGTCTGTCACTTCGGATACTGACTTTGATGAGTCAGAGGGGTCCCCTAGATCCTCTGAGGATGTCTCCTTTTCAGACATCCTAGAACTTCTCAAACAGAGGGGAAACTGGCCCACCAACAATCCCTCTGAGGATGAGTCAGTATACCTAGAGGCGTTTGGATCTCGGCCCTCCACCTCCTGGGTGTCTCCGCCTTCGACCCCTTATGCAGGTTATTGCACGAAGGCGTGGACAGCTCCTGACTCTGTAGAGCCAGTCCCTAGGAGGCCTTCTAAATTTATCACTGCCCCTAGTGACAAACAATTCCTAACCAAGGGTGTCCCCGCTGATGCCATGGTGGTGGCTGCGGCCACCAAAAGGAACTTGCAGATCCTTCCGTGCCGTGCCCATCCTCCTAATAAGGACTCTAGGACCATGGATAGGTAATGCAAGCGGATGTTTTCCTCAGCGACCTTTGCTATGCTCGCTGAATTATCTTTGTCACTTCACCAGACTCCAGAGATATCCTGAAGGAGCTGGGAGAAGTAGTTCAGGATCCTACAGCTGCAGGGGCTCAAGAAAAGATTGCTTCGCAGCTAGGAACCCTCAATTCCATTGCTAACTCCTCCATGCGGCTAATATCTTATGCTGCGGATGGAGCGAGTAGAGCCGCAGGCACAGGTGTGGCTCTTAGACGCCAAGCCTGGATGCGGCTATGTGATTTTGGATCCCTTAAGGCGCCCTTCACAAATTCTCCCTTTGATGGGTCAGCTTTGTTTGGCCCTCAGGTGAAGGAGACCTTGACCAGGTGCGAGCAGGACGGCAAGACTCTTTCTGCTGTTGGAGTCCGTTTTTCCACCCCTTCTAGGCCTTATCCCAAGGGACAGAAGGGTGGGAAGATGTGGTTCCGTAAATCCCAAGGAGTTACGCCAGATTCACGTGGTCAGTTTACCCTAGAGGCAGAGGGGTAACAACAACAGACGCCAGCTCTAGAGGCAGAGGGGTCCGAAGAACCAGGGAAACAGGGAGCCTCTCTCTGATAAACCCTTTCAGCATCCCTGAGGTGTTGCCCGGCTGTTCCTCCTTGGAGGCAGTCGGGGGAAGATTATCACTGTACCCAGAAGCCTGGCATTCCCTCACTCAAGACAGATGGGTACAGTCGATCATATCCAAGGGTTACATAATTCCTTTCGAGGAAAGTCCTTCCCTCAAGTTCCCTTCCAGATGTACCACCGGTCTAAGGGACATTGCAGAGTTAGAAATCGCAAAACTACTGCAAAAGAGCCATTCAGCCAGTTACAACAGACCATTCAGAGCCCGGAATCTACTCAAGGTTCTTTTGGTCCCCAAAAGACGGGAGACTGGAGACCAATATTGGATCTCAGCAGACTCAACAAGTCTGTCAGGAAGACAAGATTCGAATGGTCACTCTTCAGTCAATTCTGCCCTTCTTACAGAAGGACAACTGGATGTGCTCAATAGATCTTCAGGATGCGTGCTATCACATAAAAATTCACAGACGCTCCAGGAGATTTCTCCGTTTTTCGGCTGGGGTCCAGTCATTTCCAGTTCAGAGCCCTGCCCTTTGGTCTCACTACAGCCCCCAGAGTGTTCACCAAATGCATGGCAGTGGTCACGGCTCACCTGAGACGTCAAGGATTCCAGGTGTTTCCGTATCTCGACGACTGGCTCCTTTCAGCCACCACCAGGCATCAGCTTATAAAAGCCAGGGATTACACAATAGACCTTTGTTCCCATTTGGGCATCTCAGTCAACTTCGAAAAGTCATCCTTATCGCCCTGCCAGTCTATTACCTTCATAGGCGCAAACTTAAACACTGTTCGGATGTCAGCTACCCTTACAGAACAAAGAGTTTCAGACATTCAGACTCATGTCAGGATCATTCTGGCCAGCAAGAAAGTACAGGCCAGAATGGTTCTAAAGGTATTAGGTCTCATGGCTGCGGCCATTACTCTTCTTCCTGGCTCGATTCTACATGCCTCCTTCAGTGGATGCTGTTCACACAGTGGTCATACCAGCAACTCCCAATGCGTCACCAGATTCTGGTGACACAAACATGCAAAGAACATCTTGCTTGGTGGATCACATCGTCTCAGGTTCACCAGGGCAGGTGCTTTGTACCTCCGTCCCGATAGCCACTGTCACCACGGATGCCTCCCTGATCGGGTGGGGGTCATTATCAGGGCAGGATGGTTCATGGTGGACGGCAACCGCTCGAGTACCATCTGCACATAAATGTCCTGGAGATGAGAGCAGTGCTTTTAACGTTGCAAGCCCTCAATGACTTTCTTCCCGTAGGGACAATTGCAGTCCACACAGACAACATGTCTGTAGTGTGGTATATCAACAAACAGGGCGGAACCAAGTCCTACCCCTTGTGTCGAGAAGCACTCAGACTTTGGCAATGGGCGATCTCCTCTCATCGGTTTCTGGTAGCAACGCATATCCCTGGGAAAACCAACATTATAGCGGACAGATTGAGCAGAGCTATTCTCATGCCTCACGAGTGGTCTCTCAAACAATCCGTAGCGGAAGAGATTTTTCTGGAATGGGGTCATCCATGTTGCGATCTTTTTGCTACTCCCCAAAACAGCAAATGTCCAGACTTCTTCAGCCTCTTCCTCTATCAGGCCATCCCCAGAGACGCTCTGACCCAGGATTGGCCCCAGGGACTTCTTTATGCCTTCCCTCCATTTCCTCTGATCCCTCAGGTGATCCAGAAAGCTACCGTTTTGAGAGCCAAATTGATTCTCATTGCCCCTTACTGGCCTCGACAAGTTTGGTTCCCCTCCCTCCATCATCACCTTTTGGTGCAGCCGTGGCATCTGGACCCAGTGCCAGATCTACTGATTCACCAATCCGGTCAGCTGCACCGGTCTATCCCTTCTCTCAACCTCACAGCATGGTTGCTCCACTTCCTTCCTTAGCCAGGCTTCCTTTGATCTCTAACCCAGTTAGAGATATCATTGTAGCTTCACTAAAATCCTCTACCAGGAGGATTTACACAAGCAAATGGAAACGTTTCTCTTATTGGGCTAAGGCCCAAAATATTGATCCTTTTACTGCCCCTGTTCAGGCAGTTCTGGACTTCTTAGCAGAGATTTTTCATGCAGGCTCCTCTTCTTCCACAGTCAGAGTTCAGTTGGCTGCTATTTCTAATTTTCATGTCGGAATAGCAGATCATAATATTATGTCCCATAGGCTCTGCAGGGCCTTTTTGAAAGGAATTTTCCTACTAAAGCCTCCAATCAGGAATCCTCCTCCTCAGTGGGATCTAAATTTAGTGCTGACATCCTTGATTCTTCCCCCCCTTCGAGCCAGCTGTTTCTTGTTCCCTAAAATATCTTTCTTGGAAAACGTTATTCCTAGTGGCTATTACATCTGCCAGGAGGGTGTCTGAACTTCATGCTCTTCGGTTCGACCCCCTATTTGATTTTTCACAAAGACAGAGTATCTTTGAGAACTAATCCATCCTTTTACCTAAGGTCGCTTCAAAAACAATTTGAATCAATCCATTGATCTACCTGTATTTTTTCCTAACTATTCAGATAGAGCTGAACAAAAGCTGCGTTATCTTGATGTCCACCGTCAGCTTAGATATTATTTGGACAGAACAAAAAATTTAGGAAATCTGATCAACTTTTTGTTTCCTATGCGGATAATAAAAAAGGCCTTCCTGTTTCTAAAGTGACTTTGTCCAGATGGCTTTCTTCGGTCATCACTGAAATTTATACGATCAGGGAAAACAGCTGTGCTCAAAACCTAAAGCACATTCAACTAGGAGTTTGGCTACTTCTACAGCCTTTCAAGCTAGACTGCCTTTGGACACTATTTGTGCAGCGGCCACTTGGGCCACTCCTCACACTTTTGTTTCCCATTACAAATTGGACTTGGCCTCCAGGGACAGAGCCAGTTTTGGCTCTACAGTCCTCAAGAGTTTGTTCCATTGAGCCACCCAGGATAGAGGTGCTAGGACGCGGTCCCATCAAGCAAGAATGAAGGCGAGATTGACAACTTAACATTAAGAAGTTATGTTCCTACCATAACGTTCCATGTTAGTTGTCTTCTCGCCTTCTTTCTTGCGACCTCCCTCCTTCCCCTGGCCTGGACAGACCTTGTATAAGAAACTATTATGCTAAAGACCATTCAGACCTGGTCCTTTTTCCATCTGTAAGTTTCTTCTTCCTTTTGGAAGTATGTTATGCTTGGTGTTATTGCCCTTTGTCAACAAACGAGATCTGGGTATTTACTGCCTTGCATCATGGGATATGGGGCTGCCTCGAGCTGGTAAAAGGAGTTCTCGAGCTAAAGCAAGTGCAGTGGAGCCGAGGATCGGCTCCGAACCCATCAAGCAAGAAAGAAGGCGAGAGAAGACAACTAACATGGAACGTTATGGTAGGAACATAACTTCTTAATACTGCCTCTACCCTGGCCTTTTGATCTGTGAATTACTAGACCCATATGACCAGGTATGTTTTAGCCCTTCTCTCTCTCTCAGACCTTTCAAGCTATTGCAGACCTTCCAGATTCTGAGGGCAAAGCTTCAGCCCTCTCTTTGTTGGGGTCCTCTTCTAAAGTGGCTCACCATTCAATTAAATGTAGTTATGATGTAGTTGATGCCTCTTCTAGAGCTACTGCCTTTGGTTCTTTGTTAAGTCATTATTCCTGTGATCTGATGTTGTCCACTTCATTCCATTAACCTGTGGTAATATGGTTCTGAGGCTGTAAACCGACCGGCCACCTTCTTCTAGCTTGAGACTCCTGACTTGAGCTCCTCCTCCCTACCCATAATACACCGCTCCCCCACAGTACCTCAGATCTCATTTGCCATGCTTCAAGTCCACGTCAAGTCCCTTGCTCTTAAGTTTCTCTGAATGATTTTTAAGTTTTTTGATGGTTGTTTCTTTCCCTACCTGACACTTTTCTATCTAATTTTCTAGTTTCTCTATATAGTTTTCATGTTTCTACCTGTCAGGTCTTTTTCTTAAAAAAAAACAAGTGGTTTTCTCCTTTCTCATCGTCTTTTCTTATGGCTTATCAAAAGCTATTAGGTTTTAAAAAAGTGCACTTCCTGGTGTGGGGGAGGGGATCCTTCTATCCGATGCCCACGGGGAGTGCATGTACTGTTTGGGACCTCAGCATTGGGATGCCACTTGTGATATTTGTAGGGCTTTTCATCCTTGCACTCTGGCAGATAGTAGTAGTAAATTGATTCTAAAAGGGTTGCTTCATGCTTCTTCCACCTTGGGGATGCCATCTACAGCAGGTGCTCAACCCCCTTCTGAAAAGCCCAGGGAGTCCCAGGAGTCCAGGAGACCTTCTTCCATTCAATCTTCTTCTGAACCGCCTAGGAAAAAGGCAAAGTTTTGGGTGCCTACTCGCTTGACTCTGAGTTTGGTGGCCATTGTGTCTCCTCCATTCTGATCATTCTGTGTTGCTATGGGGCCAAATGGTGCTCCCATGGGATTGGCTCCTGCAGTTTCTGTGCCTGGGTCAACTTTTCCCACTTATGCAAGGAGGTCTCCATCTCATTCCTTGCAGAGATCCTCCAGACCCCCTTCCACTGCTTCCTCTGGGTCTTACTGAAGTCTGACCTCCAAGGAGGTCGGTAAGCTCATGAGGCAATTTCATGAGACACAAATCCAGATGGAGCTTGTGTCTACTTTGTCCACATCTGGATCCATGGGGGTTTCCCTGTTCCAATGGTAGCTCCTTCTCCGATTCGACCCCTGGTTTTGGAGTTGTTGGTTTCATTGAGTTCCAGTGCTGGGGTGTCAGAGCCAATAGAGATATTCTCTTCACCTTCAACTTTCTCCTTGACCTGCTTGGCTTCTGCCGCTTCGGTTCTGAGCATGTCTCAGAGCCATAGTGTCAATGTTGGTTCTGGGGGGGGGGGGTTGGCCTCGACTCTGAAGCTTTCAGAGCTGTCCCTTCCCCTTGGTGCCTCAGCCTTCAACAGCTTGACTCTGACTCCCCACTCAGAGCAAGAGGCCCTTAATCTCTGGCAGGTGTCTGCTATGGTCTTGTTGGCTCCAGTGGGACAGCTCCAGATAGTTTGGAACCCTTCTGCATTTGAGGTTGTGGAGAGGGTCCTCTCTGTTCCTAGGTGATTCTCAGCATTTATCTCTATGGAACTTCCCCCTCATCATACTGGACCTGTGCCTGAGGCCTCTGAGCTGTCATGTGGACAGCCAGTCATGGAAAGCCTCCATGCCCTTCCCTTAGTGGATGCCCAGGCTTCTTCCAATACCTCCCCGGAGCACCCTTCTGAGGAGGTCCCTTGGAAGAGATCATGTAAAAGGAGGCACATGGATTCCTCTACAGAATACCTCACTGTGGATATTAATTTTGGGGAAGGTGAAGGGTCTCCCAAATCACCATCCGATGAGGTCTCTTTGGAGACATCCTTGAAAACCTTCACCAAAGGGGTGGTTAGTCTGCCCAAAACCCTTCCCCAGAGGAACTGGTACTGTGGGAGGCTTTCAGATCTGGATTGTCTACTACCTGGATGTCTCCCCCCGAGCTGACCTACTTATCCAGCTGGTATCGTTGAGGGCTTGGAAGGAGCCGGGTACAGTGGAACCAATCTTCAAATATACTGACTAGTTTTTGAGTGCCCCAGTTGATAAATCTTTCTGGACCAAAGGAATCCCTGTAGATGCCATGGTTGTGGCGTCAGCCACCAAAAAGGAGCTGGCTGAGGAAAACTCCTCTATCCACCTCCCGAATAGAGAATCCTGGGCATTGGACAGATTTGGCAAAAGAGTCTATGCCTCATCTACCTTTGCGCTTAGGCCATTGAACTGTTTGTTGCATTTTACCCAGCTGAAAAAGGACTTAGTCAAGGAACTTTCTAGCTCAGTGCCAGGGTCCATTCCTATTGAGGAATGGGAGTCCTTTTCCTCTAGGCTGGCCACCCTACACTCCTTACCTAATGCATCCATGAGGCATATCTCTCACGCTGCAGAGGGTACCTAAAGGGTGGCTCGTTCTGACATTGCCATACGGCTCCATGCCTGGATGAAGCTGTGCAATTTTGCAGAGTCGTTCAAACAGTCCTTTATTAATGCCCCCTTTGATGGCTGCACCTTGTTTGGGGACACGGTATGTGACACTTTATCCCATTGTTAAAAAGACGGTAAGACGCTGCTGGAATCTGTTTTTCTACTCCATAATGGACCTTCTCCAGGAACCAACATGGAAGTAAGAAGACGTGGTTTCAGAAGTTTCAGCATCCTTTCCAGGACACTCAAGGAGACCTTTTCCCCCAGATAGAGGGGGATATAGTCAGAATGGGAGACCCCACCCACATGGTCTAGGGAGGTATGCAAAATCAGGGGACGTGGGAAACCATCTAGGGCAAACAAGCCTTTCCAGCAATCCTGAACTGTTGCCTGACTGCTCAACTCTGGAAGCAGTCGGGGGTATTTCTGCTTGCACCCAGACCATCACAAATGACAAATGGATCATATCCAGATGATACTTCATTCCCTTTTCCAAAACTCCCAAACAAAAACTTTGCCTCCCTGATGTTCCACCCAGTCAGAGGGAGGACGATACCCAGGAAATAAGAAAGTTACTGCAAAAAAGAGTTATCCAAGAGGTCCCCTCCCTTCAGTCAAGATGGATTGGGCATTTACTCCAGATTCTTTTTAATACCCAAGAAAACAGGCACTTGTGACCTATCCTGCATCTGACCTCTCTGAACAAGTTGGTGAAACACACAAAGTTCAGAATGGTCACAATTTAGTCCATCTTACCTCTCCTAATGATGGGTAATTGGATGTGTGCTGTAGACCTCAAGGATGCATACTACCATATTAAAATGGACAGGCGCTCATATTGTTTTCTGCATTTCAGGATGGGAGCCAGTTACTACCATTGGAACTTCTGTTTGGTCTCACCACAGCCCCCAGGGTGTTCATCAAATGTCTAGCGGTAGTTGCAGCTTATCTTTGACTGCAAGGTTATAAGATATTTTCATATCTGGACAACTGGCTCCTGACTGCTCCAACCAAGAATCTACTTCTTCAGGCCAGGGATTACTTTCTCAATTTGGCCCCAATCCTGGGCATAACCATCAACATACAGAAGTTACAGTTGAATCTGATACAAGCCATAGATTTCATAGGGGCCTGCCTAGACACAAGGCTGTCCTATGCTTATCTCACGATGGATAGGGTAACAAATTTGAAATTTCACATCAGGCAGATTTTAACTGTTCCAAAACCCCCAGCCTCTCTAGTTCTCAGGGCATTAGGCTCCATGGCGGCAACCATAACCCTCCTACCCATGGCACATTTTCACATGTAGATATTACAATGGATCTTAGCCGTACAATGGTCAATTCTCAGGAATCCTTTGAATCTTCCCATCAGTCTGTCTCATGTGTGCAAGGAGTCTCTACTTTGGGGCTTCACTCCACAGAAGTTACTCAAGGACGCCCATTTGTTCTTCCTTCCCCAAATGCCACACTGACCACAGACGCCTCCCAGTTTGTTGGGGGGGCATTGTCTGGGCTTGACAGTCCAAGCCACATGGATGCCCCAGGAGACCAAATTTTATATCATTGTACTCGAGATGAGAGCAAGGACTTGATAGCTTTCTACATTAGGGGACTATTGCAGTCCAACCGGACATTGTCAGTTTGGCACATCAACAAACAGGGAGGGACCAGGTCTTACCTGTTGAGAAGTGACAGCGTGGCAGTGGGCAATTTCTACCAACCACTTTCTGGTAGCAATGCACATTCTGGGGGAGTCGAACATTTTAGCCGACAAGCTCAGTCAAGTGTTACTGATGCCTTATGAGTGGTCTCTGAATCAGTCAACGGCCGACATGATCTTCCAGAAATGGAGTCATCCTTGCTGCAGTCTTTTTGCCTCCCCCTTCAACAACAAATGCAGCAGGCATTTTGCCTAGATCCCTCCTCAGGGACAGTTCCCCAAGGATGCTCTTGTCCATGCTTAGCCCTCCGTTCTGCTCTATGCCTTTCCTTCTCTTCCACTGATCCTCAAGTTCCTACAGAAAGCTCTCAGGTTGTGAAACAAAGTAATCCTCATTGCCCCTTTTTGGCCTCGACAAACCTGTTTTACCTTCCTTTGGTCTTACCTGGTCCCCCCCCCCCATGACACTGTATCAGAGTCCAGATCTGCTCTCTCCTCTGTTGGGCCTCTACATCCAGACATTCAGGGCCTGAAATTAACTGCATGCTTTCTCCACTTCTGATGATGGCTATATCTCCCAGTCTCTCTTGCTCCATTCAAAAAAAATACTGATTTCATCTCATAGGTCTTCCATATGGAAAATTTACAAGAGCAAATGGAAGAGAATTTCTTTTTGGGCTGAACAAAATTAGATAGAGACCTTTACAGCCCCGGTAACAGTCTTATTAGACTTTTTGACTTCCCTTTTCAAGAATGGTGCTAGTTACTATACTGTCAAAGTTCAGCTAGCTGCTATTTCCAGTTTTTACATTGGAGTTGATTCCTTATCTGTTGCTTCTTCAAAACTGTGCAAAACCTTTTACAGGGGCACCCTTCTGCTCCGAACACCAGTGAAAGATCCTACTTCTCCATGGGATTTAACTATGATTCTGAAAACTTTAGACCATCCCCCATTCGAACCCTCAGCTACAGTGGATTAGAAATTTCTTTCCTGGAGGACTCTCTTTTTAGTAGCTATTACTTCAGCCAGGAGAGTGTCTGAGCTCCAAGCCTTTTTTGCAAAATTTCTATATTTGATTTTCCACAAAGGCAGACTGTCCCTGCGTACTAATCCTTCCTTTTTACCCAAGGGGGCTAAGGAGAGTAACATTTATCAGTCAGTCAGTCTTCCAGTCTTTTTTCCTGATTATCAAAATAAGGGGGAGTACACTTTGCATTTGCTTAATGTACACAGACAGCTTCATTTGTATATTCATAGAACAAAGCCCTTCAGGAAGTCTGATCAGTTGTTTACCTCCATTTGGAACGCAAAGAAAGGTAGAGCGGGTACCAAAGTTACACTAGCGAAATAGTTGAAAGACTCTATTACCTTTATTTACTCTTTCAAAGGTATTCCTTTACCAGGACAAGTTAGGGCCTATTCTACAAGGTCCATGGCCACGTCTCACGCTTTTTAGTCTAGAGTATCTATTGAGGACACTTGTGCTGCTACTACATGGTCAAACCCCCATACTTTCATTATGCATTACAAATTGGACATCCTATCCAGAAGTAGAAGTGCCTTTGGTTCTGCTGTACTCTGGCATATTGTTCCTTGATGACTCTGTCCCACAGGTTAATGGAATGAAGCTGACAACATCAAATAAAGAAGTTATGCTCTTGCCATAACGTTCCATCTGTGTTGTCCATCTTCATTCCATTAACTTTCCCCCTCTCCCTTCCACCTATCCAAGTCTTTGGGAAGCCTGATGGAATTTATAAGGAATCTCTGTTCCGTTGGTTGAGTTCCTGATGTTTTTTTCCTTGTGTCATATACACACATTTGATCTGCATGTTATGTAAAATAGTTCTAATGTTTGTTAGCTCTTATATTTTTTCTTGGCAAATTCTATCTGAGGTACTGTGGGGGAGATGAGAGAGTGGCATTATGGGTAAGAAGGAGGAGCTCAAGTGAGGAGTCTCGAACTGGAAGAAGGTGGCCAGTCATCCTGAGCCTCAGAACCATATTCCCACAGGTTAATTGAATGAAGATGGACAACACAGATAGAATGTTATGGTAAGAACATAACTGCTTTTTCACCTTCAGCGTTTGCCCTGTGATAGTAGGGCCAGATTTATAGATGCTCCTCTTGACAATAAAAATCTCTTTGGTTCTGCAGCTGCTGAGATTTTTAAGTCTCTTCAGGAGAAGGGTAAGGCTATGCGGGAATTTAAACTATTTTTTTCTTTCCCTTGTTCTCAAATTTCAGAGAAATTATCCTACCAAGTCTGCCTTTGTACATAGATCAGTTTTGCCCTCCTCCCGAAGGTAAAAAGGGTTCTAGAAGGACTCCTCCTGCTAAGTCTACTCATACTCCTACAGCTCAGAAGCCTCCTTTTCCAGACAGAACAGGTTCTATTTGACTATCTTCCTCCTTCCCTCCTACAGAGAAGTTCCTCTCTCTCTCTGGCTTTCCTTGTCCATTTGCAATTGGTTAAGGATCACTCAGGATTCTTGGGTTCTATTCATCATTTGTCAGGGGTATTAAATGTTATGGAAATACCTTCATCTCTTTTTGGGCATTCCTCAGCCTCCTCAGGAACAGCTGCCATTTTTCACGGATGGTCTTCAGAGCCTTTTGTCTCAAGACACCATCCAAGCAGTTTCTGCTCCTCAAAAGGGGAAGGGGGTTTATTCCAGAATGTTTCTGGTTCCTAGGAAAGAAAGCAGCTGGAAACCCAGTCTGAATCTTTCCCAGCTCAACACCTTCTTTTCAAATGCTATCCCTTCAAACATTGTTTCCTCTTCTTCTACCTCAGGCTTTCCTAGTCTCTCTGGATCTCAAGGATGCCTATTTTCATATTTCTATTCATCCCCATTTCAGGAAATTTTTATATTTCTCTGTTTCTTCCTTGCATTTTCAGTTCTCTGCTTTGCCCTTTTGCCTCTCTGCTGCTCCAGTGATTGCTTTTTGCAGGGTGAGGGCAGTACAGATCCTTCCTTATCTAGACAACCTGCTTATTCAGACTTCCTCTTCAAAAATGTTGCTTCAACACCTTCACTACAGTATTTGGTTCTTGCAGAGCCTAGGGTTTACAGTTTGTTTGTGTCTTTCGGCTTTTCCCGGTTAGGGGTTGCCACAGCGGAACTCCGGTCTGCTAATGATTGGCAGTTGATTTTTACGTACTGGCTTGCCAGGCCTGACGCACAACCTTCAATGAAGGTACGCCCATTCACGCATGTCTCCACGCAGAAGACGCTCTAGCTGAGAATCGAACCGGACAGCGTCTTACTGTGTGGTGACAACGCTTTCGCAGCACCACCAATGCGGGTTAACAGTAAACTTCCAAAAATCTTTCCATACTCTGTCTCAGGGTCATGTTTTTCTCAGCTGCAGGTTCCAGACCATTCCTATGCTGGCATCCCTGTCACATCCTATGGCTTTAAATCTGATTGCATTTTTTCAATCTCTTCTTCTGGTCTCAGTTACAGACAGGGAGTTTCTAAGGAGCCTGAGGTATATGGTTTCTACCATTCTTATGCTTCTAGCTAGACTTCATATGAAACAGCTACAGTGGTTCAAAGTCAGTCTGGCTCCAACATTCTCATCCTTTGGACTTTTCAGTTCCATTTATTCCATGTCACAAGCTAGAGCTTCAGTGGCGGATTAATCAACTGTCTCTCAACTCAAGGCTTCCTTTTCAGTCTCCAGTCCCTGTTCAGGAACTCTTTTAAGATGCCTTATAAGTGGGGTAGGGAGCTTCTTTCAGCCCTCTAAAAGTTCAGGGCCTTTGGTACCGTTGTCAGAAGAAGGACTACATCAACATCAAAAAAATGAGATCTCTTCTTTTAGCTCTGCAGGCCTTCCATTCTCTATTCCTTCCAGTTCCCCACAAAATCTTTACAGACAATACCATGGTGATGTGGTACGTCAACAAGCAAGGAGGTACATGGCCCTACCTCTTGTGAGGACCAGCTCTTCAGGTTTGGGATCTGGCTGTCGAGTATCAAGTGACTCTTCAGGCTGCTTTTATTCCTTCAAAATAGAACATTGTGGCAGATCTCTGAGCAGGTCCATGACACAGACTCATGAATGGATGCTTCACAGAGATCTGTTTCTGAGCATTGTCCAGCAATGTTGTACTCCTCGAGTAAATCTTTTTGCTTCCCCTCTGCACAGACAGCTTCCTCTGTTTTGCACCAGAGTCTCATGTCCTCTGGCTTGGAAGGTGGATGATCTATCTTTTTCTTGTGAGGGGATATTTCTTTAAACCTTTACTCCCCATCCTCTCATGGCAAGGGTCCTGTTTAAGATTGAATAAGATTCTCTCAAAATCTTGTTGGTGACTCCATTTTGGCCCAGATAGCATTTGCTCCCTCTTCTGCACTTGCTAAGGGTAATCATCCCAAGTTACCTCACAGGGTAGATGTACTCACAGGGAAGATGTACTCACAAGTCATCATGTCTCTCGTCCATCTCCACTGTGTTTCCATTAGTAACCTTCTTAAACTAAAGTCATTAAGAAGATGATGCCATTTACTAACAAAGTATCTTTTGTCATCAGAACTGTTAATATTTTAACTTGTTTAGGGGGAGAAATATGATTTTAAAAGTGTATTATGGAAATGCTTGTATAGGGGTATGTTAGAAGAACTTGTTTTGAAGGTTTTATAAGCATAGGTGCTTTAGTTAGTTTTAATGTTATAAATAACTTGAACTTTGGGTTATATATATGTATTTAATTGCATGTCAGTTTTGTATTTTTCATTTTTAACTTTATGATTTATGAAATTTATTGTCGACTATATACTTATAAAGTTGAAACAAACTAGTACATAAGATTTACATTAGATGTACTGTTGCACTTTAAGAGCAGTAGGATGTGATGTCATGGCTTTGAAGTGATTTAAACTACTGTGACAGGAAACACTGTAAATCTGATGAAGTTCCTCTTACATTAAGCTCGGGACGAAAGCGTTTATTTGTTTTACTAATAAAGGCAGTTGTGCGATCTGGTACTGCATTCGCTTTTTTTATTTTTTAAAGCTCCCTAATAACCTAAAGGAGACATATATATATATATATATATATATATATATATATATATATTTGTGAACTTATGGTTTTGATGAATCTTCAGGAATTATGTTAAAGGTTTGGTCAAACTATATTAGTGAATATGAAAATTTTGCATATTTATTTGCTGATGATCTGTATAAGAGTTCAAAAGTCACTAATATATATATATATATATATATATATATATATATATATATATATATATATATTTTTTTTTTTACTTGTCCTTACGTATATGGGAATTGCCCACTTTTGTTGGAGGAACATGTATTGCAAGCATTGAAGAATATAACAATTAATTAATTAGCTGGTCCAGATAGTTTGAATGGCTATTTTTTTAAATGAATAGTTGGTAAGTATTTAGTAATGGGATACAAGCTATTTCAGTGATCATTGAATGAAGGCTGTGTTCCTGGAAAAGGGAGAGAGGCTATTGTTATTCTAATTCATAAAAATAACTTATCATATAGTCAATGACTATCGACCTGTTAGTCTTACTTACATTCTGGGGAAGTACTTTGAGTGGGCTTGAATCTGTCTTTCAAGCATGTTTAATCTTAGTATTGAAATATATCAGCATGGGTTCACTTCTGGTAGATCAAGTTTATCTAGTTTGATCAGTTTTTATGATTTTGTTGTAAATTCTGTAGATGATGGTTTAGCTGTTGCATGGCTTATTTGAATCTGGCCAAGGCATTTCACTCAATTCTACATGAGATTTTCAAAAGCATTCTTTATAAGATGAATATAAATATCTGTGTGGTGACGGGTAGTCATTTATTTGCTGGGTAGGAAATACTGTGTTAGAATTAGAAATATATATTTTTCTATCAGGTTTAGATATTCTTCTTTCAATACAGTTTTTAGGAGACTCCCACAAGGATCAGTTTTGGGACTGTTATTAGTTGAGCTTCTAATGAGCTACTCTCCTATTCCTTATAGAGTATGGCTTAGTAAAATTGCTGATGATTTAAAAGTTGGAACTGCTGTTACCAACATAGTGGAATATACCTACCTTCAAAAATATCTTGATATTCTGGTGGGTACGGTTGAAGGGTATTACTTAACCCAGATAAATATACAATTTTTCATTTTGGGCCTGACAGTCATCATTACTCATATGCATTGGACAATCATGTCTGTTTCATACCTACCAAAGGTTAAAGATTTAAGCATTATGGAGGATTCCTCCTTATAATTTGATGAGCATATTATTATTGTGGCTAGCAAATGCTCTTTTCCAGGAAAATAGTGGGATGTGGTAAATTATCATATAACAGAAGATTAGAAAATGTACATCTTTATTCAGTGGCATACAGATTGTTGAGGTCTAACATGAGACTGATCTTTGAATGTTTAAAGGACAACATTTGGCTGCTATGTTGGGTATAAATGTTTGGGACCTTAATATCAACACTTGAAAAAATGGCTCCCTGACCCAGATTGCTAGATCCAGACTGAAGCTAGCATATTTTTTAATGTGGAGCTGGTAGGTTATAGAATTCCCTGACTAAATATATTAGGAAAGCTGGTGATCTGATGAGTTTTAGAACCAATTGGGATTTATGGTACAAAGATTTTTTTTAATTTTTTAAGTGTGAAAAATGTAAGTAAACTCTTAAATGGTATTTTTAGACCAGGAGTTTGATTGTTATTTCACTAAATCACTGAATCAAAAATCATAAACAAGACAAGAAATTGCATATAACAGAATGGAGATGATAATGAAGTCAGCAAGAAAAGAAAAGTAGTATTGCTGGAACTGAATTTATCCTCAAGTCTTGGTGACTACCTTCATGAGGTGGACCCTGGTTTTACAAAATTTCACCAAGATAACACTGATATATAATCTGTATGTTATATAGCATATAACACGGACAGAAAAAGGGTGTACAAGTCCAAGGATAAAAACTGCCCAATTCTGGTAGGTGCACTGGTGCCAGGACTAGAAAAAAATGACAGTGTACAATATTCAAGACACTGAAACATTCCTACAATGGGGTTAGGCCAGGCACAGGGGGAGGATTGCCTCCCTGATGTAGAAGGAAACAGTTCACAAAAAAATGCAAAAACTGATGGGCCAAAAATGAGCTGTAAAGATGATATAGTAGACTACTGAGGATAAGAAAGAAATTAGTGTATTGTTACTATTATGCAAGAAGCCTGGAATTTCCAGATAGAAGATATTCAAAAAGATTAAGAGAGAAACTAGAGGAAAGAAAAATACTTCCACAAGAAAAAACTGTCAAAAGGTTCAAATGCAACTTTGTGTTCATTAATACAACAGGTTAATGAAAAACATTATATAAACGAAGAAACCTTAGGCCATTTGGAAAAAGAAGCAACTGAGGAGGTGTGAAAATATAAACAAAGAAAACCAAGACATTTTTGAAAGCTATAAAAAAGAAACATGGACATGAGAAAGAAAGAGAGCTCTGATATGGTGTAACATTTATGCAAAGGAGAAAGCCAAACTAATCAATACAAAATAGCAGCCCCAAAGATATATTAAGAGAAATATAAGCAAAGGCTCCCAGATATGGAAACTTTCACAATACAAAAATAATGCCTTACAATAATAGACAACTTAACAAAGAAATGTAATAAAATACCTTTCTCTGTGGATGAATGACTCACTATTATTAAAATGATCTTACTCCCTAAAATTATTTACATTATTTAATCCATCTCTGTACCTCCCCCTTACTGGATAATTAAAAAAATAAATGGAATATTTCAAAATTTTTTACGGTTTCCAAATAAATCTAGAATTGCTTTATCTCACCATATGAAAAGCTGGGATAATGGAGGCATAGCATTGCCTAATTTATAATTTTATTCAATCTCATCTATAGTAAAAGTGATTTCTCTCTTAATTGATACTGATTATCGAGCTGAATGGAAAAAAATTGTTTGAAATATTAATGTTGGATACTATAAAAAATGATTCTCAAAAATTGTTGTTTATAAACAGCCCTTCCATTTGGGTTTTAAAAGATCAGCTTTCCACCTCCTGTTACCTAAAATTTAAAAATAAAGATTTAACACTTCTGCTAAAATCTTTTAGAAATTTCATATTTAAATATAATGTATATAAAGACTGGTTATTCCTTCTCTTTCCCATAGCCTACACATTAGGTATTCTTTTTACCTCTGATTCTAATAAAATGTGTACATTTAAACAGAATAATGTATTCTTTTGGTATCAAATGTTGTCAAATAATGATTTGAAATCAGTAAATTTACTGGATGCTGAATTCAGATTTGATTCCCTTCTTTGGTTGGAGCTACAAGAAGGAAGGAATTTTATACAAAATAAAATTGATTTACTGTCCCCTTCTGTTAAGAAAGTTATACCAAACTTAATACTTTACTTGCTTTTATCTCTTCAGAATAATTCTCCACCCACCAATAAACTTTTACACATATATATATATATATATATATATATATATATATATATATATATATATATAAAGCTATAAAATTGGACCTAGATGTTTATCCTGTCAGTTACTGGACCTTTTTCTTTTCCATTAATAATCATTCTCCCACAAAGATAAAACCAATATATTGAAATCATCAAGTATGACTACTTCCTCGTTAAGATGGAAAATATTTTCCTGGAAATATCTAAATAGATCCTTTATAATAGATCTTATAATGAGTAAAATTGAAAAAAAAAAAGATATAAATTGTTGGAGGTATAATAATAATTTAAATGCTGATTGGTCCCACATGTTCTTTGATTGTAATGAATTAGTAAAATTTTGGGAAGATATAAATGCTTTTATGCAAGCAATTTTTACAGATAACTTCACTTTAATTAAATCTTTCATATTATTTAATACTCCAGTTCCAACCTGTGTTAAGGTGTCTAATTACCCTTTGATTTAGTCTATGCTAGCCATAGCAAGAAAAATAATTACTAGAAATTGGAAATCTAATTCCTCTCCATCATTACAATAATTTAAAAAAAGACCATTGGGAATAGAAGTTCTAAAAATACTTCTACACTTCACAGTTGGAATAAAATATATGATTTGTTACAAAAGTAGTTCAATATTACAGTATATATCATTTACATATTTATAAAATATTTTAAATGCATTAGATCTATGGTGAACATATTGTATATAGTTAAAAATTGTTTATTTGTGTGTTTTTATTTCATGTAAAATTTATTTTGTTTTTTTAAAAAAGAGAGAAAATAGATCATTTCATTTAACTTTATTGTATATTCAATTTCTCAAATAAAAATTATTTAAAAAAAAATAATGTCACAGAGGGGGAACATAGAACAGACGTTTAGTAAAGCAGAAGTTAACCAAACAGAAGCTGAAGTTATGGAATATCTGCAAAGAGAAGGATTTAGTATAGACTCTAACACAGGTCATGTCCCAGCATGATGGAACAAGAAGTCTCCAAAATAAGGAGAAACAGGAGGAGCAGGAGACATCTGTAGAAGAAATATGGACATGGGAAAAAAAAAGAGATCTTAGAACTCATGTGGTGGAGGGGATGATGGTCAACCAACATTCCCTCAGGATGAGGAGCTTCTTTTTGATATTTGTGGTTCAGCACCATTTGCTTTTGTGTGGTTCCTCCAGCAGACATGCTGATGGATCTAGCTATAAGGACTTCTTGGCAGGAGTCTAAAAATTGTGAATCGGTGCCTCAGATGCCTGATAAAATTTTTAGGCCTCCCAAGGACAGAAGCATTAAGACAGGTTTCTGCTGGTAGACTCCATTATGGCAGCAGTGATGAAGGAGGAGCTGATTGATGATATGGACGCTATCCATCCCATAACAAGGAATCTGGGACTTTGGGCAGACTAGGGAAGCAGACTTATGCTTCAGGCACTTTTGTGTTGCAGGCTCTAAGCTATACAACTCATATGAACCATTTTCATAGTGACTTGGTATAGCAGGTTCTTGTAACTCTGAGAAGGCCTCCAATGTCAGACTCAAGGAAGCAGTTGGAGATGTCCTTGAAAATGCTGATCATTATTTCATACCTGTTCATGTGCTTCATGCATAACGCAGCTAATGGAGTGGTGAGGGCAACCATAGTGGCCATGGCTATGCTACATCAGGCCTGGCTGCATCTTTGCAGTTCTATGGACAACTTTAAAATATACATCTTGAATGCCCCCTTTGATGGGTCTTCATTATTAGGACTTTCATTAAAAGAGAAAATTCAAAAAATTTGAGTAGAATGGCAAAACGCTTTCTGCCAGTGGATTGACATTTGAGCCTCCCCAAAGATCATATAGCAGGAACTAAAAGGGCCCCAAGTCACTGTGGTTCAGAAAGACCAAGCAAAAGCCATTTAAATCCATTACTGATGGGGGTGATCAAGGTAAAACTTGACCCCCTTTAACAAACACAGGACCAGAGGTCCAGGAGGTCTGCACAACCAGGGATACTTTGGACCTTTTTCTGATAGGCAGCTCCAGCATCCCTGAAAGTGAGTGATCCAAGACACATTCCACTACAGCAGTGACCACCTCCACAGCTTTCTTCAAGTGTTCTTCAATAGATGAAATTTGTGCAGTGCCAACATGGTCTTCCATGCACACATTCATTAAGCATTACAAATCATTTGCAAACTGGATTCCTTTTCCAGAACTAAAGATTCCTTTGGCACCTCCATTCTTAAATGTCTCCTGTCATTATGCCACCAGAGAGTCCAACTAGCTTGAGATTCTGACCAACAAGTGAGATTGGATAGACTGAATGAACAGGATATGGGAAGTTATGTACTTATTTATCTTAATATTAGATCCTTTCATTCATGTCTATCACATCCAACAACCCTCCTTCCTATTTTTACTTGTAGAACTGGAAGGATACTTTCATTCTTCTTTCTTGCCCATATAGATTCCTTGTATGAGATATCACATTCTATATAAAGTAATCCTGGTCCCTATAGCATGATATGTGGGAAATTCTTAAAGGGAGTCAAAACTGGAGCAGTAATGCTGCTAAGTCAGACCCGCTAAGTGGCTTGAGGGCCCACAAATTATAGCTGATGGATGTGAATGAAAGGATCCAGTGTTATAGTGAGTGCATAACCTCAGTTTTCTTACTTACTAATAGAAGTTTGAAAAGCGAATTACATACTTCAGCTACTTTACTGATGGATGAAAACTGATACAAAGTTAAGGAATTAATAGAGAAAAAATAATGAGGCAAAATGCTACTGTTATAAAAACTGCAAGAGAGTATCAAATTTAGAAGCTGGATGCAAATTAACAACACAAAAACCATGGGAAAGGCTGCATCTTGCTAATTTATGTTATTGTACTTTATTTTATTGATTGATTTATTGATTTACTATGTGTTGACTGGGTTAGTCTTGCTGGGTTAATGGCCTCTTTTCAGGGCAGATCCAAGGTGGTATTCGTATTGACTAGGGGAAATTTGGCCAGGGCACATGGAAACCTCCCCTACTCTTTTTGACTATTTTTTTTGTGCTTTGTCTATGTAAATAGCCGTTTGTTCAGTATTATATCCTGAAGCTTCCATTATTGGAAATATCATACATTTCAGGATTGAGAGAGGGTTGCAAGGAGGAGCATCAAAAATCTGTTTGTTCTTTGAAGGCAAAAGAGCTGCAGTGCTCTAGAGAGATGTTTGGGTTACGCTGACTGTGTGGATTATCATATGGATTTTTTTCAGTTTGCGTTACACTGTGTGGATTATCATATGGATTTTCTAGACTGTTTAAAGCTGTAAGCAGTGTTTCACTGGCCAACGTTTAAGGTATTGAAAACTTAATTTTTAGGTGCCAAAGCAATGTGCTGTTACTCTGATGCTTACTGTGATGGCTTTGAAGTCTTCTTAAGACACTTAGTCTTGCTGGCTGAATTCTGCTGAAATCAAAGTCTGGTTATAGTTGCAGTCACAGTCTGTTGCATACAGAAACTTGCAGAATATACACTGATGAGAGAATATACTTTGCAGCACCTGTCTTTAAGAGCAGTAACCAATAACTTTTATAATAAACCACATGTACTTCTGTTACAGCTTCAGAAAATGTTCTACTTTACTTCTCATATAGTACAGATGATGTGGGAGATATAACATTTACCTCAGGACAAATGTGTCCCTACCAATACCCCTAACATAACTGGATTTAATACAGATTTTATATATATTTTTAGTTAAACACACACCCTCTTAGTTTTGGAAAGATACTGCATTGATGACGCAAATGCTGATACATCTGTTCTTGTGCAAATGCTGATAAGTAAACTGTCTTCAAGGAAATGCCTTGTGGATTAGAAAAGCATATTTTTAAACTTTCTTAGAAAAACATGTCCTGTTGTCAGTTCTTTAAAGAAAGCAAATTACATTCTTGTCCTGTCTATAAGAAGTCAGCTTTCTTGATGTGTGTGTAATACACTCATAAGCAAGTTCCTTATTTTTTTAAGCCACAGTCATTTAGTATGGATGCTAATCATATATTACTAAACTCTGTTTCTGCATTTAAGCAAGCTTTATCTTATTCCTTATTTATGTTGCATATTTGTAGCAAAGTTACTTTCAACCTTAAAACCTTGTTGAGCATAATCTAACAGGTATATTGCCAATTTCAAAACTGCAAAGATTGAACTGAATCTGTGGGCCTGTTTGGACTTTTATATATAGCCTGAAAAAACAGGACAATTTTTGTTGTGAGCCAAATTTTCTTTGTAACTTAAATCGACTTGGATAAGTTGTTTGTAATGATTCAGCCTTTGTAATGAAGGATTTTGTTTTATTAAAACTGAACTTCAGTCTGGAAAACTGGATAGAGTGACTAATATTTTGATGCATTACATTTGGCAGTGAAATGTTTTTTTTTTTTAATTAACTGCAACTTCTTAAAAGCTTTCTGGAGATGTTACTCTGAGTTTTTTCTTCCATCCAAGAATGCAAGCTTTGCCTAAATAACAATTGACTGTTTAACAGATGCAAACCTTTTGAGTGCTGTATCTTAAAGTAGCAAGAACCTTTGCTGTAATGTGTGTGCAGTTTGCTGAAAAAAATCTAAGAAACTGTTAAACCCTGTTGCCATATTCAGAGTTGTTCTGGGAACCTTGTGTTAGAAAAGAAGATTGCTCTAAAAAACTGATAAAAACCCAGGTGTCCATATGTGGATGCATTTTTACAGCAATCCTTGTAGTAATGAAAACAAGTTGCAATGTAGGTGTTTTCTGGTTTTGTATTTCCCTGTGAGGCAAAAGACATGTGTGCGCTGCACTGCAGCTGCTGAATCCTGTGCAAAATAAAAAATCATGCAAGCCTTAGTAAATGCTATAAACCTGTGACCACCTATGAACCTAACAAGGCTTTAGTGAGCTCAGCCACAGCTCTCCAGGGTATAAGTGCAGCTGCTGATCAACAACTTCTTTGCCTGCAGCAAGAACTTGCTGTGATTATAAACCAGCAGCCCACCTTGGATTTCCAAATGCCAGTGACTCTCTAAAGAAGCTAAACAAGAAAGATAATGTTGAGACCTAGCTGATAGCCTTCAAAATGTTTACAGCTAGTAGTCCAAAGCTGAATGGCCAGAATTCTTTCATCACCTTTGACTGGGGAATTGTTTAAGGCATGCTTGGACTTAGAAAATGCTGATGTGCAGAACTAACAGAAACTGAAACAAAAAACACCAGCAAGGCATAGTGCTTCCCCTGAAGCATAATCCTTTAGGTTTTACAGCTAGAAGGTTACCATTAACAGACCAGTAGGTGACTTAATACATATTTTGAAACTACAGTTAAATCCTCAAACACTGTAAGTAAAATGTTATAAGTCTTGAATCTAGACAAATTTAAAGAGCACTCGCACATAATTTAGGAAAGTGAGTATTCTCAAGTAGTTGTAGTTAAACATCTCTTATTAACTGAAATGGTGATTACAGAGTAATGGTTTACTGAATGACTTCCTGATGATATGTGATCTGATAATCTGTGCATTGACAAACACAACAATGCCTAAACTGCACATCCACAGAGATGCTCGAGACACAAGCATATAAAAAAATCACAGGCTATTACTCAAGCTAGCGTAAAAATCTAAACCGAATGAAAACAGCCACCATGACTTTCCAGACTTCTGTACATTATGTCAGCATCTTATAAGAAAGTTTCAGTGTTTCACAGCCATTTCAACAAGCAGACTACATTTAATAGAGAATACATATAATAATCTACATCCCTCCTAGTGAATATTGGAGTACCCCAAGGCTCCATCTTAGGACCCCTACTCTTTTCCTTATTTATTAACGATCTTCATACCCAAATTCCTCAAGCCACCTGCATACAATATGCAGATGACTCTACTTTAATTTGTTCAGCCAAGACTATAGCCTCTCTCTAATCCCTCACTCAAACTGTATTCAACAGTGTTGAAAATTGGTTTACACAACACTGCCTCCTCCTGAACCCCAAAAAAACAAAATGACTGCTCTTTGCTCCAACTCTAAAATTACCTCAACTGTACTTCACAGTTACCTCAAACAATGGTACTAACATAACCCCTGACACAACAACCCATCTACTAGGAGTAACAATTGATAACAACCTTAGCTATGATGACCACATTAGTTCTACAATAAAGTCTGTTAACAAAGAACTAGGCACCCTTTACAGAATCAAACCGTTCCTCACCCCATCAGCCAGAATGACTATTACCCAGACTCATCTAATCTCTACCCTGTTCTACGCTTCTGCGATATACACCAATCTATCTAAGAACAACCTTACCAAATTTTCCACCAGTTATAATAATATAGCCAGATTTGCCATTGGTACCCCATTAGAACTCATCACTGTCTCAACCCTAAACAACTGGGATGGCTAGAACTGCAAAATCAACTACTCTGTCAACAACTAGTTATCACCCAAAAGATCCTTTATCACCCTAACAATACCCCTATCCTCACTAATCTGATCACACCATACAAAAATCTTAAAACACTACGCTCAGCAAACAAGCTCCTTGTTGCCACTACTAAGTCAAAAAACAAAGCTGAGTACTCACTTTTCTCCAACACAGTAGCTAAAAACTGGAACCAGCTTCCTACTGAACTATCCACCCTTGCTTCTACTTTCCAATTTAAAAAACACCTTAAAGAACATCTTAAATCTCACTGGCTTTGTCCATGCTCTAACCCTGACTGACATCTTATTCCCCTTCTTGCT